>NW_020888267.1:0-3049 GCF_003945725.1 Corapipo altera
GGGGGGGGCAGGGAGGGTGCCCACCCCCAGCCAGCCCTGGGACCCCCGACACGCCCCGGGAGCTCCCAGATCAGCCCCAAGACCGTGGACACCCTGGGATCCCCCAGCTGGACACAGGACCCCCAGCGACCCCCGGGACCCCCCCAGTCAGCCCCGGGACCCCGAGCCCCCCCTCCCAGCCACCCCCAGCCGCCCGACCCCGGGCCCGCCCGACCCCCCCCAAGACCCCCCAGACACCCCATTCCACCCCATCCGCCCCGGGACACCCCAACCACCCCCAGCACCGCCTTCCCAAAACCCACGGCCATGCCGGGACCCTTCCGAGCAGCCGCAAGACCCTCCAGACACCTCGGAGATCCCCCTCCCAATCCCAGGACTCCCCCCAACATCACCGGGACCCCCCCGAGCACCCCCCCCCCCCCTCCCGGCCCGCCCGAACACCCACGGCCACGCCGGGACCCCGCTCCCACCCAGCCCCGGCACTCCCGACCGGCCCCGGTTCGGGCAGCGCTGCCCCCGCCGCCTCTCACCGGTAAAAGGCCTCCTCGCCCAGCGGGTACCAGTTGGCCGTGTAACAGTCCATGGTGCGGCCGGGACGGGGGAAGGGGACGGGGATCGGGGGGATCGGGACCGGGGGGGAATCGGGACCGGGATCGGGACCGGGCGGTCCCGGCGCTTCCCTCCCCACAGCCACGCCCCTCACGTGATGCCGTGACGCCGGGCCGGCCGCCGCCATCTTGGGTGAGGGCATTGAGAGGAAGCGAGACGGGAACCGCCGCCATCTTGGGTGAGGGCACTGAGAGGGAGGGGGGAAAAGGGGAACCACCGCCATCTTGAGTGAGGGCATGGGCACCCACACCCCTCTGGGTCTGGGGTGTCCCTTGACCCCCAAAGTGTCTGTCCTGTGTCCCCCAGTGTCCCCTGCCTGTCCCTCAAGATGTCCTACATCCCCCAAGATGTCCCCTTGCCCCCAAAGTGTCCCCTGTCCTCCAAGATTTCCCCTGTCCCTCAAGGTGTCCATTGTCCCCTAATGTGCCCCTTGCCCCCAAAGTGTCCCCTGTCCCCCAAGGTGTCCCTTGTCCCACAGGGTGTCCCCCATTCCCCAAGATGTCTCTTGTCACAGACACTGTTCCCACAGGTCTCTCTTTATTTCCCACTGCCGGAAATCCGGGAAAGGCCCTCGCAGCGCATCTGGGCACTGCCAACACCCTGCAGCCACCCCACACGTGTGTGCCAGGGCCAGGGCAGGGTGCCAGGGCAGTGCCCCGTGTGCCAGGGCCGGGGGCTGGAGTGCCAAGGTTGGGATCAGGGGTGCCAGAGCCGTGCCAAGGGTGCCAGGGCTGGGGTGCTGTGGCAGCATCTCTTGTGCCAGGGCTGGGGTTTGGGTGCCCGGTGGTGCCTCCTGTGCCGGGGTCAGGTGCCACGGCAGTGCTGTGTGCCCCAGGCTGGGGTGTCGTGGCAGTGCCTCATGTCCCGGGGTCACAGTGACGGCACAGTCAGTGCTGAGGCTGCAGTTCGGGTGCCACAGCAGTGCCACGTGTGCCAGGATTGGGGTGCTGTGGTAGTGCTTTCTGTGCCGAGCCTGGAGTGCCGTGGTGGTGCCTCACATCCTGGAGCTGGGGTGCCGTGGCAGCACTTCACATGCTGGGGCTGGGTTTGGGTGCCCTGGCAGAGCCACAGGGGCCAGGGTCGGGGTGCCATGGCAGTGCCTCACGTCCTGGGGGCACAAGTTGGTGTTGCTGTGCTGGGGCTGGAGTTGGGGTGCCATGGCAGTGCCTTCTGTCCTGAGTTTGGGGTGCTGTGGTGGTGCTGTGGTGGTGCCATGGTGGAGCTTCATGTCCCGGAGTTGGGGTGCCGTGGAAGTGCCTCATGTGCCAAATTTTGGGTGCCGTGGAAGTGCCTTGTGCCAAGTTTGAGATGCTCTGGTAGTGCTGTGGTGGAACCCCACGTCCTGGGCTCGGGTGCCACAGCTGTGCCTCGTGTGCTGGGGCTGGAGTTTGGGTGCCATGGCAGCGCCACACGTGCCGGGGTCGTGGTGCCATGTCGGTGCTGCTGTGCCAGGGCTGGGGTTGGGGTGCCACGGCAGTGCCACGTGTCTCAGGACCCCTGTGCCACGGCAGTGCCCCCCATGCCCGCGGCATCCCACTGGCGCTACTCGGCCTTGGCGCCGTCGCGGGCGCCCAGGTCGCAGCGGTAGTGGAAGATCTGGAAGTGCAGGATGGTGCCCAGCAGGGAGGGGCTGGAGGTGCCCACCCTGCGGAATCCCTGCCCCTCGTAGAGCCGCTGCGCCGCCACCTGCACCATGGAGGTGCTGAGCACCACGGCGCCGAAGCCGCGGGCGCGGGCGAAGGCCATCACCTCCCGGCACAGCGCCCGCGCCAGCCCGCGCCCGCGCTGCTCCCGGCTCACCGACATCCGCCGCAGCTCCAGCGCCCCGGGCGCGTCCCGCGAGGGCACCGCAGCCACCATGCCCACCACGGAGCCCCCCACCTCGGCCACCCAGAAGCCGCAGTCGGGCGCCCGCAGGTACGTGCCGGGGATGTCGCACAGGTCGGTGCCCAGCGCGTCGCGCACGTACTCGGCGCTGAGGGAGCGCACGAGCAGCCAGAGCAGCACCAGTGCCAGCCCCACGGCACCCAGGCCCAGCACCCAGGACCCGCCGCCCGCCCGAGCGCCCACGAACACCACGAGCAGCACCAGCCGCACCCGCGCCAAGCGCAGCATGTACCGGAACCCAGCCGGGGCGTGTTCCAGGATCCCGCGGGCAAACAGCGCCCGAACCACGTCCGAGTCCTGCTCCCGGAACGCACGGATCCGGAACGACGCCATGGCACCTGCGGGGGCACAGCGGGGTCAGGGATGGGACAGGGGGGACAGGGATGAGGGTACCTGCGGGGGACACAGCGGGGTCAGGGATGGGATGGGGGGGACAGGGATGGGGGTACCTGCGGGGGACACAGGGCATCAGGGAGGGGACAGGGAGGGGACAGGGATGGGGACACCTGCGGGGGACACAGTGGGGTCAGGGATGGGACGGGGGGGGACAGGG
>NW_020888268.1:0-847 GCF_003945725.1 Corapipo altera
CTCACAGTGGTGGGTACTGGGAGCGGTGGGTACTGGGAGCGGTGGGTGGGTACTGGGAGCAGTGGGTGCTCGGAGCGGCCCCTTCCCGAGGGATCAGGGGTTGGGGTCAGGGTGGATCCCAGGGGTGATCCCGGTGTTGGTCCCAGGGTCAATTCCGGCATCGATCCCAACAATGACCCCAACACCAACGTCAGTCCCAAAACTGATCGATCCCGATGTCGATCCCAAGGTTGGCCCCAGGATCAATTCCAGTATTGATCCCAAATCAATCCCGGCATCAATCTCAACCTTGACCCCAAAATCAATCCCAGTGTCAACCCCAGTATCAATTCCGATATTGATCCCGACCTTGAGCCCAAAATCAATCCCAGTCTCAATTCCAACATCAATCCCAACATTGACCCCAAAATCAATTCCAATATCAATCCCAAAATCAATCCCAACATTGATCTCGGTATTGATTCCAATATCGATCCCAAAATCAATCCCAACACTGACCCCAGTATTGATTCCAATATCGATCCCAACATGAATCCCAACGCTGACTCCGTTATTGATTCCAATATTGATCCCAACATCAATCCCAACATTGATCTCGGTATTGATTGCAGTATTGATCCCAATATCAATCCCAACATTGATCTCAGTATTGATTCCAATATCGATCCCAACATGAATCCCAACGCTGACTCCGGTATTGATTCCAATATTGATCCCAACACCAATCCCAACATTGATCTCGGTGTTGATTCCAGTATTGATCCCAATATCAATCCCAACATTGATCTCAGTATTGATTCCAGTATTGATCCCAATATCAATCCCAACATTGATCTCAGTATTGATT
>NW_020888268.1:947-3047 GCF_003945725.1 Corapipo altera
AATTCCAGGGGGAACCCCCAGGATCCGATGACCCCGACGCGCCCGCCGGCCAATCCCGCCCCAAGGCCGTGAGTCTTCCCGGGAATCTCCCTTCTCTCCCAGAGCTTTTCCTGGTTGTTCCCGCCCCCAAAACGGACTTTTTTTGCCCCCCAAAAAGACCATGAACGACTTCGATTACCTGAAGCTGCTGGGAAAAGGCACCTTTGGGAAGGTGATCCTGGTGCGGGAGAAGGCCTCGGGCCGTCACTACGCCATGAAGATCCTGCGCAAGGACGTCGTCATCGCCAAGGTGGGAACGGGGGGGGACTGGGGGGGATTCTGGGGGCTCTTTTGGGCTCGGATTTGGGAATTCGGGGGTTGGGAAAGGGGAGAGGGGGCGTTCCCAGCCCGGAATTCCGGGATAAATCCCCCTTTTTTATCTCCAGGACGAGGTGGCCCACACGGTGACCGAGAGCCGGGTCCTGCAGAACACGCGGCATCCCTTCCTCACCGTGCGTTCCCTGGGGGGAAATCTGGGAATGCCCGGGAATCCCCGGGAATCCCCAGCCCTGGGGGGCCCCTCCCCTGGAATTCCCATCCCAAAATTCCCCCCTTTTCCCACCCCTGGCAGGCCCTAAAATACGCCTTCCAGACCCACGACCGGCTCTGCTTCGTCATGGAGTACGCCAACGGAGGAGAGGTGGGATGGGGGCCAAAATCCGTGGATTTGGGGGGGCTCAATCCATGGATTTGGGGGTCAGAATCCCTGGATTTGGGGGGGCCTGAATCCCTGAGTTTGGGGGGCTCAATCCCTGGATTTGAGGGGAGTTTTATCCCCCTTCCCTCACATTTTCCTGGATCTGGGGGGAGTTTCAGCCCCCTAAACACTGAGTTTTCCCTGGATCCGGGGCCGTTTCCTCCCCCAACCCCCAGATTTTCCTTGGATTCCCCATCCCCTCCCCTTCCCACCACTCCCAATGCCCTTTTCCTTGGATTTTTCCCAGATTTTCCCCTGATTTTCCTCTGATTTTTCCCAGATTTTCCCCTGATTTTCCCCTGATTTTCCCCTGATTTTCTCCTGATTTCCCCCTGATTTTTTCCTGGATTTCCCCTGATTTTCCCCTGCTCTCCCCTGATTTCCCCTGATTTTCCCCTGATTTTTCCCTGATTTTCCCCTGATTTTTCCCTGGATTTCCCCTGATTTTCCCCTGATTTTCCCCTGCTTTCCCCTGCTTTCCCCTGCTTTTTCCCTGGATTTCCCCTGATTTTCCCCTGATTTTCCCCTGATTTTTTCCTGGATTTCCCCTGATTTTCCCCTGCTCTCCCCTGATTTTCCCCTGATTTTCCCTGTTTTCCCCCTGCTCTCCCCTGCTCTCCCCTGATTTTCCCCCTGCTCCCCCCTGATTTCCCCTGCTCTCCCCCTTCCCAGCTGTTTTTCCACCTGTCCCGGGAGCGGGTGTTCTCCGAGGACCGCGCCCGTTTCTACGGAGCCGAGATCGTGTCGGCCCTGGAATATTTGCATTCCCGGGACGTCGTTTACCGGGACATCAAGGTGACCTCCCGGCCCTTCCCGGGATTCTGGGGGCATTCCCGGGATTCTGGGGGTCGTTCCCTGGATTTTGGGGGTCGTTCCCTGGATTTTTGGGGTTCATTCCCTGGATTTTGGGGTCATTCCCTTGATTTATTCCCTCAATTTTGGGGATCGTTCCCTGGATTTTTGGGGTTCATTCCCTTGATTTATTCCCTCAATTTTGGGGTTCATTCCCTGGATTTTTGGGGTTCATTCCCTGGATTTTGGGGTCATTCCCTTGATTTATTCCCTGGATTTTGGGGCTCATTCCCTGGATTTTGGGGTCTCACTCCTTGGATTTTGGGTGTTCATTCCCTGGGTTCTGGGGCTCATTCCCTGGATTTTGGGGTCTCATTCCCTGGATTTTGGGGTCTCACTCCCTGGATTTTGGGGTCTCACTCCCTGGATTTTGGGGTCTCACTCCCTGGATTTTGGGTGTTCATTCCCTGGATTCTGGGGTCTCACTCCCTGGATTTTGGGGTCTCACTCCCTGGATTTCGGGGTCTCACTCCCTGGATTCTGGGGTCTCACTCCCTGGATTTTGGGTGTTC
>NW_020888269.1:0-3045 GCF_003945725.1 Corapipo altera
ATCCATTAACACATGCACTTATATAAAAAGAAAACATATACACTCACAAACAAAAAATAGAAGCAACAAATAGAATTTGAGGTAGTTAATTGTTGATTTGAATGTTCATGAATACTCAAAAATTTCAAGTTCCTCTGAAAACACCACTTTCTTTTTACTGGAGATGGTTTGATGGATCCGGCGCTTCTCGTTTCTTTGGCGGGCCACAAGTTCTGCACCGTGCTTCGCTGTTCCGTCCATCACGGCTCGGAGAGTGGCATCACCACTCTCACACTGACAAACTTGGAGACGTTGCTTGCCAAACGTGGTGAATTGTAGCCTTGGTTCTGAGGCCCATCTATGGATGTCAACTGCAGGCCTCAAGCTACCGGTAACTATCCTCTGGGCGGCGCCATCTTGGTGGATGTTTACATTGTGGGAGCCGGAAGCTCCTTGGGCGCCACCATCTTGGATGCCAAAAATGTCCCCGGATGTGGGCACGGTGCATATGTCATCATGGGCCTCCGGTGCTATGGTGTTGGTTGCTATTTTCCCGCCGGGATGTCCCGCGCTCAAGGGCTCATCGCCATTTGGTAAAGAATTGTTTAACCTGGCGTCCTTTTCACCCCTGTCTTTTGATCCGCCATTTTGTTCTTCCAATTTTATGGTATGTTTCAATACCGCAAAAACTGTCTTCCATGCATCAACAGCCTTAGTGGCATGGTGATCTCTATTATGCATTGCAAGTGTTAGTAAGGATCCGATTTGTGCCCACTCCAAATAGGTGATTAATTCCGGAACGGGGTCTACATTTTTATAAATCCAGCTGGTAAGTGTTTTCAGAGATCTTTTATTCAATTTATATCCATGATTTCCGATCAGGTCCTTTAGATATACATACAACTCTGTCTCCTCCCTTGAAGGGTGAGCTCCCATCTTGATGTTAGTGGGGAGGCTGGAGCGGCTCGGGGGGGCGGGAGCGGCGGGGGGGGGGGGGGGGGGGGGGGTTCGAGCGGCGCGGGCTGGGGCAGCGCGGCGTGGCCGCATCCTAACTGCGGGAGCTGCGGGACAAGGGTGATCCTGGCGGTACCGGAACGAGGCGCGGGGGGGCCCGGAGGGAGCCCTGGGGATACCGGGACCCTCCCGCGGGGCTGGGCTGAGCCCCCGGGGCTCCCAGGGCGCTTCGCGACGGGGGATGTGGAGTGATGGAATAACGAGAATCAGGAAGCGCTTCCACGGACCCGCACCCGGTTCGGGGGCTGTGCCGAGGTTTGAACCGGGAAAGAGCCGCTGTCCTGCAGTGAGGACCAGGGAAAATGGCCTTACAATAAGAGTGGGGAGATTCGGATTAGAGATTAGGAAAAAACTGGGTGGTCACGCATTGGAATAGGTTACCCAGGGAGGTGGTGGAGTCACCGTTGCTGCAGGTGTTCCAGAGGTGTGTGGATCTGGCGCTGGGTGACGGTTTAGGGGTTACAGTGGCAGTATTTGGTAATAGTTAGACTGAGATGCCAAAAAACCCGTTAGGAAAAACTGCTCCGAGGTTATTTAACTTTACAAAGTAGTGGCATTGTTGGGCGTACAGTTTAAAGAACATTGCCCTCTGTCATAAAAAGTAGTCAGCAACAGGGAAAAAAAAAATAAAAGTAGTCAAATAGCTAATTTTCTCTCTTTATCAATTCAGTTTCCAAGAATACATGACATAGGAATAAGTTTATTTTTGTCTGATGATGCTGAAATCCTCATTGTGTTTATTTGCTGTATTACTTGTGATTGAA
This sequence comes from Corapipo altera, assembly GCF_003945725.1. Lineage (NCBI taxonomy): Eukaryota > Metazoa > Chordata > Aves > Passeriformes > Pipridae > Corapipo > Corapipo altera. The sequence continues at coordinate 1,758 of NW_020888269.1, forward strand.
TTGTTAAGCATACAGTCTTAGCAATAACAAAATCTTGTTTAAAATGTTTGCCCTACATGTATTTTTAAATTATTAAAACAAATAACTTAGGCCACAGAATGCATGGCAGGTGATCAATGAATGTGGAGGTTAAATGAAAGTCTCCTGAGCTTGGTGCGACACACAGCTGAAGTACCTGTGCCATCATATATTTCATGTAAGAAAAAGATGAGGCACTTTGGATCATCACATCTGCACTGAAACATTAATCTCGAAAAATATATTTTGAGCTCAAGAACTACCTTTGCAGCTTATGAACTTCTATAGATACTTTCCCCTCATCATTCCTAAAAAGGATATTAATTGATGTAGTTGTGAAGGATATACAGATACGTATTTTTAGGAACAACCTCTTTGAACCATAACATCTGCTGGGGCTTTGAAGCATCCCAATACCATTATCAGCTGTTGTATTCCATCAGCCCCCACATTATTTATCTCAGTCAGTGATTATTTATTTTTTGTTCAGAGACTTTGTGCTAAGATGGATTAAATTTTAATATCAACAGTGTAAATGAGTAGCTGAGAACAATAAAAATTTCCTTTCTATCATAACTCAAAAATATTTCCACAGGCATCCATTATTTTCAATTGTAAAAGGGTCTGGTATGTAGCTTTTCCAATTCTTCATGAAACTAGATAACATTCACTTATTCCAGATGTTGCCTGCTATTAAAAATCAGAAACAAAGCAACATTATGAGATTATTATTTTATTTCTGCAGCATCTTGCACCGGGTATTATTCTTGCCTCTCTTTGTTTCAAATAATGTAATTAGTTCTCTTATATCAAATCATGATGTAAGCCAAAACTGTATAACCATATAGTATTTTTATTATTGCTACTGTCATAATTTAACGTTAGTGCATGACCGAGAATCTGACTCAACACAAAGGCATATGCAAGAGGCAATAAACTGCATGCAAACAGGAGAAAACCTATTAACACTGCTACCCATTAGATGCATTAGCTAATGTCTTAGTGTAAAACCCATTGGTTTCAGTACGCCTGTTTGGAATGGGATAATGGCAGATTAAAACCCAGGGGAAGGACTAAATGTTAACTGTGAAGTGATCTAGAAGGCTATGCTGGGAAAAGCCATTGAGTAGAAAATGGGCAGAAGAAAAGGCAAGTCCCAATCAAAAGACTGCAAAACTCTTACCTGAAAAGGTATATTCCCCTGTTTAAGGTTATCTGTTCAGAACTGTTCTTACAAGGATTGTTTAAAAAGCAGAAACCCAACCGAAAC
>NW_020888270.1:0-3043 GCF_003945725.1 Corapipo altera
TCAGAAAACAGGATCAGGCCCATTTCCCATGGAAAGCACCCACTGACACTGGTTGTACATGGAATTATTTCAAGGGGGAGTGGTGTCACCTGGACTAATTGTACCCAAAGCACAGTTTGGGCTGAGCCAGGGTTTGCTCTGCAGGTAGGGGAGGGAGATGAGCCCTCCAGCAGCTGAATCACCTAATCTGGGTCAGACATCTGTCTTCCAGTGGGATGAGTCCTGCCTGGAAGTGCCTGCCTGTCTCCAGTGACTGCAGAAAAGGAGCGAGGATTAATTTGGAGCTCCCTGAGTGAAATCACTGCTCCTGCTGAAATATTGGCACGGCCTCACCGTGTCCTTCTCCAAACCTTGGGAAAGGCGTCGTTCCCCTTCGGGACTCTCGTGACTCACAGTCTGGGGAGCTGCAGGTAAGTCATGGGATGAATCCTGGAGACACAATCCAAGAGCCCCTCCCTGCCCCTTCTCTTTGTCCAGGAAGGTGGTTAAGCTCAGTTTGGTTAATGGGGCAGCAGTTGTTAGACAGCCCCTTGTTTGCCAACCAACTCCAGGCTTTGATCCTGGAGCTCTGAACATCACCCCAGCTGGAAAGGACAGTCTGGTGTTTCCCCCAGGAAAGGGGGAAGAACTGGGGAGGGAGGTGCTCAAGGTGAGGATGGAAATGCTCCTGTGATGCCTGATCCTGCCCTGGGGACTGGGCTGGGTGGTCAGAGCTGGTTTAAGCTCTCCTGGGAGTTGGACCAACACAGGATCAAGGGCCTTTTTTTGCAGCTGAGCTGGGCCAGGAAACATTGCCCTGCTCCAGATGTGGGCTCTGGATTCTGGGATCTCATTCCAGGCATGTGGGAATTGGAGATGAATCTGGGCTTGGATAAATGAGGTGGGTCAGTAACAGCTCGTGCCAGGCACTGCCTTGGTGTCACAGCACCCTTGGGAAGCTCCAGCTGGAATAAGGAGGGGACTCATTTGTCCTGTGCCAAATAAATCCCCAAAATGGAAGCAAAAGACATGGGCCAAAGGTGGGTGGAAGGGAGAGGAAGGAGGTGAAGAGGGATTTCATCCCCCCAGAAGGGAAGCAAAGCTTGTCCAAGCACCTTAGTGAGAGCAGTGTCATCAAAAACTGCTTTTTATTCCTGGTTGTCCCTGGATTCCTCCATTTCCAACGTGCATCACTCCAAGGAGCCCAGAACAGCACTGGAAGCACAGGGAGGTTTTGAAGTGCTGAACACCCACCCAGGCAAGGATTGAACAGCTATGAATTACAAATAAACCAAATAAATGCCTTTCACGACCTGCTAATTTGTAAGTGGAGACAGAGAAAAGCGAGGACAAATCCAAGTGGGGTTTGCAGGGAATTGTTTACTTTGCTTTAATAATAAATATGACTAAAGAGAAATGCCAGTGCTCTGCCAGGGGGGAAAAAAAATGTGAGTGTCTGCCTGGGAGTGTAATTCTTCTCCTGTTAAGCACTTGAAATGAGTGAAGCTGAAAGGATTAGAGGAATCTCCTGTTTCATCCTTTAAGCTCTTTGTTCCCTTCTGCATTTCATTGAGTGCGGGGAGGACAGGGGAGAGGCTGGTTAATCATCAATTAGTGTCAATTGGAGGGGTTTTGTTGCCTTTAATAGACGGGTTTTTTGTGGGAATGGGTTTCTCTTGGAAGGAAAACAGATCTCGTTGTTGATTTAGGGAAGTGGAAACACGTTTTTGGTTTGTATTGATTTGATTTTGAACTTCTTTTCCCAGCCTGACACGTGGAGCTGAAGGGCTCGGCAGCAAAAAGGAGACGTGGTGGGACATTTGGGAAGAGAAATCCTAAAATCATGGAATGGTTTGGGTTGGAAGGGACCTTAAAGCCCATCCAGTTCCACCCCCTGTCATGGGCAGGGACACCTCCCACTATCCGAGGTTGCTCCAACCTGGCCTTGGACACTTCCAGGGATGGGGAATACATGGATTCCCCATCCCTAGAATGGGGACAAAATTGGACAAAATCCCTGATGGATCTAAGTGGCAGGAAGTGGTCTTATGGTAGAGTCACAGAGTGGGTTGGGTTGGAAGGGACCTTAAAGCCCATCCAGTCCCACCCCCTGCCATGGGCAGGGACACCTCCCACTACCCCAGGTTGCTCCAACCTGGCCTTGGACACTTCCAGGGATCCAGGGGCAGCCACACCTTCTCTGCCCAACCTGTGCCAGCACCTCCCCACCCTCAGAGGGAGGAATTTCTCCCTAAAATCTAACCTAAATCTCTTCTCCTTCAGTTTAAAACCATTTCAGTTTGAAAGCCCTTTGTCCCACCTGTGTAAAAAGAGCCGTATTTGGGCACAGCAGAATTCCCTTCGTCCCACCCTGAGTCCTGCCCCACAACACGGAGCTGGGAAGTCCCCACATGTGCTTCTGCCCCATCTTCCTGCAGTGTCCAGTGGCTCTCAGATACTTGAGCATTCCAGATATTTGCATTCCGACCACGGTCCCTGGAGGGAACAGCAGAGCCATCCCAAGCACGGAGGAAATGTGGATTCGGAAGCACGTCCAGACTTAGTAACTGAAGTCTCCCCCTGTGATGGGCTGAGCAGAGATCTCTGATCTGAGCAGTCCCAAAAGGCTTCAACTGGAGCCCGAGTGTCCGGCACGAGGAATTTTGAAGGAGATGGAGGCCAACTGGAGAAAGTCCAGGGGAGAGCAGCAGGAATGATCAGAGGTCCAGCAAACATGACCTCCAAGGCAGGGCTGAGAGAGTGGGGCTTGTTTAGTCTGGAGGAGGGATGACTGCAAAGACATTCGCTGGGACACTGTGAGTGTGCCAAAGGGGACTGTGGAAAGGAAGAGGAGAACCTGCTCCTTGAATCCAGGCAATGTGTTTTCACCTCAGCCAGGAGCAAGGCATCCCCTGGACTCAGCGCTGGTGAGGCCACCCCTGGAGTGCTGTGTCCAGTTCTGGGCCCTCAGCTCAGGAAGGACGTTGAGGGGCTGGAGCAGGTCCAGAGGAGAGCAACGAGGCTGGGGAAGGGACTGGAGCACAATTCCCATGAGGAGAGGCTG
>NW_020888271.1:0-3043 GCF_003945725.1 Corapipo altera
GGGCCCAGGTGAGCAGCCAAGGACCCTCCTGCCAGTGGGCTTTGAAGAGGGAGGGCTGTGGTGGTGCCCTTCTGTTGGGAGGTCCTCGAGTCGAGAAGTTTATTCCATAGAGTCAGCAGTGGACTGGCCTGAACTGTGAACTGAGTCAGCAGAGCTGCTGAAGGAAGCAAGAACTCATCTGAATTGGAAAGATCCCTCCTGGCTCTAAGATACAAGGAGAAGGGAGCAGGCAGCCAGGTGTGGGCAAGCCATGCAGCAGAGGTGTCTCCTGGAGAGCACCCCAGCTCTCCAGCAGCCATCCTCTTGTATTGCTGCTAAGCACAGAAACAGGAGCCTGAGAGTCCCCCACCGGAGTGTGGTGCTTGCAGTCAGACCCTCCCCTGTAAAGAACTGAAGGGTGGACTGGGAAGCCTGTGCTGGGGTCACACTTTGAGTGTTTGCGGTTTCATGCTGTCAGACCTTGGGACTTCATCGTGTGGGTGACTGACACTCCTTGTCTCCTTGCAGCCTGTGAAGATGGAGGCAGGGCAGGAACTTCATCTCTACATCAGCTTTAACCCAGCTTATGAAAAGGATCCGATCAGCTGGGTAGCAGAGAAGACTATGAAGATCCGGCTTGTGGAACATCCTTACGAGGAAGAGATCACCGTTCGGGGAGAGGTCTACTTCCCGAATCTCCGTATCCGGACCAAAGCATTCGACTTCGGTTGCATCGTGAGTGGCTCAGAGGACGTGCGTTACCTGGAGATGACCAACTGCAGCCCCATTCCTGCCCACTACCACTGGTCATTCCAGGTGGACAGCAGGAAGTACCCAACAGGGTATGTGCACCTTTGCCCCCTCCTGGAAGCTCTTTTTCCAGATGTCCTGTTTGTACTTTGCAAAGACCAAAGCTGTTTTCCTTTTGACTTTCCCTTGTGGAAATAACACCAACCAGCTGTGGTCAGGCTGGATGCTCAAGGGATAGGTGTTTTCCACGAGTTTGGTGCTGCTGTAGCCCCCCTACTGGTTTCCTCTAGGAAGGAAAGCTGGTGGGGAAATCTGCTTTCTCAGCCTTCTGTGGCCTGAGGCAGTGACGACCTTGGTGAAGGGCTCCTAGTCCCAGCTCCACAGTGCTGGTGGAGGCACTTTCCCAGCCCTTTGGCCTCTCTGCTATAGGATGGGTCCTCTCTGCAAGCAGAGAAACTGCTCTCTGCTCCTTGCTGCCTTCTCTGCATTCCCAGCCTTGGCCTGGAAGTGCTGGAGGATGCCCAGAAAGTCCCAATTCACACCACAGAAAGAGCTAGTTAGCACCTGAGCTGATGCTGAACATCTTGTTACCTTCCCCTTCCTTCTCCTTTTCTGAGACACCCCCTTTCTGAGCTCACTTCACCTGCACCCACCCAGGGGCTGCATCCTGACGAGGAATTGCTCGTGCAGGTGTCCCTCTCTCCCACTGCAGGTCCATGATCATAGTTATGTTATTTTCCAGGTTCATACCTTCCCCACCTACCTCCAAACGCCAACCACAAATGTTCACGTTCGGCTGTGATGAGTGTGGGCGGTATTCAAGGAGGTACTTCAGGCCTGGCAGTGTGCAGAAGCCAGCCAAAGCCCCGGAAGCAGCGCAGGACTCTTCCCCACAGTCAGCACACTGCCAGGAAACAGAAGAGGGTTCTTCCCAAAAGATATCAAAGAACTGCGTGGAAACAGAAGAGGATTCTTCTGAAGAGTCATCAGATTCAGAGTACTCCTTGGAATCAGGGCAAGATTCTTCCCTACAGTCATCAGAGTCAGAGAACTGTGTGGAAACAGACCAGGATTCTTCTGAAGAGTCATCAGATTCAGAGGACTCCCTGGACACAGAGGACGATTCTCCTGAACAGTCATCACCAGAGAAGTCCCCGGAAAGAAAGCAGGACTCTTCCCAGAAGTCATCTCATTCAGAAGACTCCCCGGAAGCAAAGGTGGGTTTTCTTGTGCACCTGCCACTTGTGTTGCCTCCCCCAGCTTGCCACCAAAAAGCCGTGCTCGTGCCGACCTCCCCTTTTGCTGCCCTGCTGTTCTGTGCCCTGAGAGTGGGCTGGGCAGCAGGGCCAGTGGCTGGACATGGGGCGTCTGGGGAGGGAGAAATAGGATACTTTTCCTTGGAGAAGCCCACTCAGATCCTACAGACCTATGCTGAGTTTGGGATTTTTTTTGGTTTATTTTCCTTACAATGTAAAATGAGGCTTTTCTGCATCATGATGAGAAGGCTTCCAGTTTCCCTCCTGTAGCAAGCCGTGTCAAATCCTGATCTCCATGTATGCCCTTCCCAACCCAGCTAGACCACCCGGTTTCAGGTCTCTGCCTTCACCCAAGTGCCAGCATTGCAGTGACAGCCCCAGAGCTGGCTTTTATAGAGTGAGACTTGGCAAGGTGGCTGTGTCCTGGAATGGAAAGTGCCTTGTCTTCCAGGTGCCACCATCCACTGCTGCAGGGCCTCAGAGCTCAGCAGAGACGGAGGAGTCTGGGCAGTCAGAGGAGGCAAAGCCCCCTGGCTTCAGAGCGGAGGAGGTGAGTGGGAATCTCTCTCACTTGCACGTTTTCAGCGTGGCAAGCAGGTCTGTTGCCCCCAGAGCTACAGAACTTCCTGTGCAGCACCCATGGAGGGCATTGCTCCCCTGGTACCTCATCAGGTGCTCAACAGGATATTTTTCAGGATCTTTTGGTGAGCAGCCTGTAAGTCAGAGAGAGAGGGAAAAGCCTCAGGAGTCAGGTGAGCTGGGCTGGAGTCCTTCCCTCAGCTCCAAGAGCTCTCACCTCCAAGTCTCCTGCTTTTCTGAAGGCAGTAAAAACTGGTTTTAAAGGCAAGTTCTGCAGCAGAGAGAATGTCTTGCTGCCAGGAGACATCCCAGTTTACTTTAATGTCTGGTATTAATTAATGCATTGAGCAGTGAGTATGGCAGAAGATTTTCACCATGCTCCCTCCACTGGTCAGTGGCATGGAGGCAGGATGAGATTAGGATGCTTCTGGTTGGTGTTTGAGGAGTAGGCCCCTCCAGCTACGGTTGTACTTTGCTCC
>NW_020888272.1:0-2307 GCF_003945725.1 Corapipo altera
GGGGGGGGTCGGGGCTCACCTCAGACGCCGCTGCAGGACCGCCCGGCGCCGCAGCCAGCAGAAGCGGATGGCATAGCCCAGGGCCACCAGCACGGCCACCAGGAGCAGCCCCCCGCCGATCACCGAGCCCAGCACGACCCCGTAGCGGGTGGGCACTGCGGGGACAGGGGCACCGTGTCACCCTCGGCAGCGGGCAGGGGACAGTGGCACCGTGTCACACCCGGCAGTGGGCAGGGGACAGTGGCACCGGGTCACACCAAGCAGCGGGCAGGGGACAGTGGCACAGGGTCACCCCCGGCACTGGAGAAGGGACACGGGCACCGGGTCACCCCTCGGCAGCGGGCAGGGGACACCGGCACCACGTCACCCCCGGCAGCGGGCAGGGGACAGTGGTACCGTGTCACCCCAAGCAGCGGGCAGGGGACAGTGGCACCGTGTCACCCTCTAGCAGAGGGTGGGCACTGCGGGGACAGTGGTACCGTGTCACCCCCGGCAGTGGGCAGGGGACAGTGGCACAGGGTCACCCCCGGCAGTGGAGAAGGGACATTGGCACCGAGTCACCCCCGGCACTGGAGAAGGGGCACTGGCACCGGGTCACCCTCGGCAGCGGGGAGGGGACAGGGGCATCGTGTCACACCCGCCAGTGGGTGGGCATTGCGGGGACAGTGGCACCGTGTCCCCCCACAGTCAGGGTGGCAGGGAAGGGACATTGTCACCGTGTCCCCCCGCTGCCAGCGGGGCCGGGAGGGCCCCCCGTTGGCCCCGTACCTTTCTCGAGGACGTAGAGGGTGACCTGCGAGGACTTGCCCACGATGTCCGGGGGGTTCTTGACGTCGCAGGTGAAGGTGCCGTTGTCGGTGGGCTCCAGGTTGTGGATGGCGATGGATCCGTCCTTGCGCCGGGGGTTCCCGACCCATTCCATGCGCTCCTTGAAGCTCCCGACGTCATCGATGTAGGGCTGGCCCTTGGCGTAGTGGAAGATCTGCCCGGGGGACAGCGACAGCGGTGACATCGCGCTGGGGAGGGGGGGGGGGAGGGTGGCAGGGTGACCCCACCCCCGCCCCGTCCCGCCCCGGAGAGGGGGCGTCACGAAGGGGCTGCCACGGGAGCGCTGGGGATGCTCGTGGAGGTGTCCCCAGGGTGCCACCGCGGTGTGGGGGACACCGTGTCACCCGCAGGGAAGGGACCGTCCTGCTGGGGCTGGGACTGGGGACACGTTGGGGACACCCCAGTGTCACCAGAGTGTGAGGGGGACACGGTGTCACCCGCAGGGAAGGGACCGTCCTGCTGGGGCTGGAGCTGGGACACGGCGGGCACCGGGGTTGGGGACACTGTGGGGACGCGTTGGGGACACCCCAGTGTCACCACAGCACAAAGGGACACGGTGTCACCCGTAGGGAAGGGACTGCCCTGATCGGGCTGGGGCTGGGACATGACGGGTACTGGGGCTGGGGACATGTTGGGGACATCACGGGGACACTCCAGTGTCACCACAGCGCACGGGGGGCACAACTGGCACTGAGATCTGGTGGGCACTGGGACAAGGGAACGCCATGGGGACACCCCGGTGTCACCAGAGTGTGAGGGGACACGGTGTCACCCGCAGGGAAGGGACCGTCCTGCTGGGGCTGGGGGCACGCTGGGGACACCTCGGTGTCACCAGAGCGTGAGGGGACACGGTGTCACCCTCAGGGAAGGGACAGTGCTCTGGGGCTGGGACACGGCGGGGGCTGGGGACACGTTGGGGACACCCCGGTGTCACCAGAGCGTGAGGGGACACGGTGTCACCCGCAGGGAAGGGACAGTGCTCTGGGGCTGGAGCTGGGACACGGCGCTCACTGGGGACGTCGGGAACACGCTGGGGACAGTTGGGGACAGCTGGGGACACTCACGGAGATGCTGTCGCGGGAGCCCTCGGCCTGGAAGTGCCAGGTGATGGAAATGTCCTCGGAGATCCACTCGCTGGACCAGAAGCTGCAGGACAGGGTGACCCGCGAGCCCACGGTGCCGAACACCTCCCGCGGCGTGTACACGCGGATCGGCGACACCGGCGACACTCCTGGGGGGGGCACACGCCCGTCACAGCCCGTCACACACCCCCCGCGCCACGGGAGGTGTCACCAAAGCGCGGGCAGGGGGGACACAGCGGAGGTGTCCCCACGGCTGGCTCGGAGGGGACAGTGTCCCGCTGGCCGGTGACACGGGCAGGGCTGGCACCCAGCACCCCCCGTGTCTGTCCCGAGGGAGCTCCTGGCACTGCGGTGACAGTGTCACCACCCCCTCGGTGTCCCCAGGGTGGTGCCAGGT
>NW_020888272.1:2407-3042 GCF_003945725.1 Corapipo altera
CCCCCCCCCCTCGGTGTCCCCAGGGAGGAGGGGACAGCCGCCGGGACCCTCCTGGCGGCGAGGTGACAGCAGCAGGGCCGGGTGTGGCACCTCCCACCTGTCCCCAGGGAGGTGACAGGTGCCCCAATCTCCCCCCCGTCTCCCCAGGGAGGTGACAGGTGCCCCAATCTCCCCCTCCCCGTGTCGCCAGGGAGGTGACAGGCACTGGGACCCTCTGTGCCCGCCGGTGACAGCGGCAGAGTCGGGTGTGGCACCTCCCACCTGTCCCCAGGGAGGTGACAGGTGCCCCAATATCCCCCCCGTGTCCCCAGGGAGGTGACAGGCGCTCCCCAGGTGACAGTGCCACACCGCGCGGCGACAGCGCCACACGCCCGCACCCCCCGTGCCCGGTTGGGGGGACAGTCCCCAACCCCCGCGGGGGTGGCCCCCAGCCCCACGACCACCCCCCAAAAAAAGGGTCCGGCACATCCCCCCCAGCCCGCTTTGGGGACCCTGTCCCCTGTCCCCTGTCCCCTGTCCTCTGCCCCTGTCCCTGTCCCCTGTCCCTGTCCCCTGTCCCCTGTCCCTTGTCCCCTGTCCCCTGTCCCTTGTCCCCTGTCCCCTGCCCCTGTCCCTGTCCCCTGTCCCCTGTCCCC
>NW_020888273.1:0-3042 GCF_003945725.1 Corapipo altera
CTTCTAGGCCTATTACATGTTCTTGTACTATTCTCTTAAGCTTTGGTCCAGTAAGTAGAACAGAACGAGCACAGATCGTCTTGGATGTTAGCAGCTTGTTAGCAGGCCCAAAGTTCTTAGTTAACTCTTTTGGGCCTAGCCTCCTGTTTCATTCCCCCCTTTTTGTTTAGAATTTACGAATTCCTTCGTCAAGTTCTAATGGATTTTGGTAGGTATTCATCACAGCCCACATTATCTGCATCCTTCTAACCATGACGCTTGATTTGTACCATAGCCAGACAATTAGGACCAGTAGTAGAATCATGCCAACTCCTAATACCAATATTGGATGTATCAAATAGTGGAACACTTGTGATGCTGTAGGGGAGTATCCTGTAAAGATGTTTCACCAGTGGTGCTCTCCCACTTTTTCCACTTTAGTTAAAACAGTTTTTATGTTTTCAGTGTCATGTTCTACTTGCCAGAGCATTCATTTAGTCGTTCTATTTACTTCCTGGACCAGTTTTTCTATATCAGGATGTTTAAGCATTGCTTTAAAAAGATTAATGTTCATTCTTATCTGTAACTTTGGCACATCATGATACATTGTATAATCAGCTTCAATCAGTTGTCTAGTAGTCACTAGAATGATATAATCAAAGTCACAGCCTATTATTTTAGTAAAACAAAAATTAGTACCACTCTCTACTTCATGACAAGTATCTATGGTAAAATTAACACAAAAGATTCTAACGTTTTGGTGTATGGCTCCTAATGTCAGGATCGGAAAGATGGTCTTTTCTTTAGCTGCACTGATAGTGAGTACATAAGCTTCAATTTGTTCATGTTGAGGATTGTAAGTGAAGTTCCCTAACTGCCACCACGCTTGATAATTTTTCTCAAACTGTGTAGTAGAACTGTTTCTAGCTATAATTTCTCTTACCTCCTGTGGTAATATTCCTGAAGTTCCTTCTCTTAATATTCCTGCAGCTACAGATTGCACCCACTGTTGAGTTTGGAGACATTGTATTGCAAGTGCAAATCTTTTATGCATGACACCAGCATAGTCAATAATCTTGGTGAAATCCTTTGCAGTGTGGTTAGCTACTAATGTTAACAATTTAACTGCCAATGACTGTGTTTCCGACAAAGTGAGCAAAGATGATCTTAAAGGGACTTTGAGTTTTCCTAGATCAGATGTGACAGCACTCAGTTTATTCACCAATACTTCTTGATCTATGGTGTTTAATACACCTAATCCTGTACCAAACCATCCAGTTACATCCCTCTGAATCCTGGTACGAGGGGATCTGGCCTCCATCCATGCATGCCAGCTTTTGAGGGTCAGTTGTATATAGGGTTGACAATCTTTTTGTATACTTGATATGTTTACTTGAAGGTTTATTCGAACTCTTTTCAGTGAGTATGTGGGATCTAACAACAGCTTCTGCTCATTTGAGTGCCTAATTACATACGGTCCAGCAAAAGTTAAATTGTGGATGTTACCACAGGTTGGAGGAGGAGTCGTGGTGATGGTGGCTGTAGTGGTGATGGTAGTGGTAGGGGGTTTAGTAGTCGGGATACTTGACGAAGCATTAATTATAAATCTCCTGGTTATATTTCCTACGTCAAGTAACCACATACATAATCCAGAAACTGATTTGTTTAGAATAAAAGCGTGCCAACACTGATCAGAATCACATGTATGTCCACTAATTGCACTTCCAAAATCATACGGGTAGATGAGTTTTTCTTGTACTGTGTCTCGTACAGTAACCTCAGTTTTGGGTGACCAATCAATCCGTGAAGGTGGCTTATATACTCTACATCCAATTCAGGTTTGTTCTCCAATTTTTCCTATCAAAGTACTTGTAGTGTAAGAATAACCAGGGTGGTTCCAGTTATCTAGTACTCTCGGTCCCTGAAGGACTAGGACAGATGGATTATACTCATTCAGCTTGTTTGGATGAAGGGAAAGTTCTGGGTCTATAAAGAATTGTAGACCAGAACTCTCGTTCTAGGCTTGGGACCATAATGACTCTTGGGCAAGAATTTGATCAAACACCACTATACTTATCAGTCCAAAGATCAACACTGAGGAGGCTTGACAGTAGATGATTCTTCTCCCGAGGTCCATGTTTCCTCCGGAACCCTCTTGACTCGAGAGTAGTGGATCCACGTGGGTTTCTCTTTCACCCGGATCGCTGTGAAGGTGGTCATCAACACCTGGAAGGGTCCATCCCACTTCTCTCGCAGTGGATCTCCTGAAAGATTTCTAACATATACCCAGTCACCAGGGTTGAATGGATGGAACTTACAATCAGGCTGCTTGGGTTGATGTTCCAGCACTACTGTAGCATTTTTCTGTAATTGTTTCTTTACAGCCATAACATAATCATACACATACTGATTACCAATTTGATCTACAGCTTCACTGTTCACAGTCTGCATCATGTAGGGTCTGCCAAATAAGATCTCAAATGGGCTCAATTTCTCTTTTGATCTCGGCTTGACCCTTAATCTTATTAAGGCAATAGGTAAAGCTTGATACCAATGTAAATTTGTCTCTTGACATATTTTAGCAATTTGTTGTTTAATGAGATGATTCATTTTCTCTACTTGTCCACTTGCTTGGGGTCTGTAAGGCGTGTGCAATTGCCAATCAATTTTCAAAGCTTTACTTATTGCTTGTACCACCTCTGCACAAAAATATGAGTCCCTATCTGAAGAGATACTCTTAGGTACTCCAAATCTTGGTATAATTTCATTTAACAGGACTTTAACTACTTCTCTTGACTTATTTGTTCTACATGGGAACGCCTCTGGCCAACCAGAAAATGTATCAATCAAAACTAATAAATAACGGTACCCCCCTTTTCTTGGAAGTTCAGAAAAATCAATTTGCCAAATCTCACCAGGAAAGCTTCCTCTTTTTATTGCTCCTAGATTAATTTTAAGTTTAGTGTTTGGATTATTTTTCAGGTAGAGTTCACATCGAGATGTGACTTGCTTTATCGTAGTGAGCAAATTTGGTCCTGCTACTCTAGTTTTTAAGTGTTGATA
>NW_020888274.1:0-415 GCF_003945725.1 Corapipo altera
TGGGATTTATGGGATTTTTAGGGATTTATGGGATTTATGGGATTTATGGGATTTTTAGGGATTTGTGGGATTTATGGGATTTTTTGGGATTTATGGGATTTTTAGGGATTTATGGGATTTTTTGGGATTTATGGGAATTATTGGGATTTATGGGATTTGTGCGATTTATGGGATTTTTAGGGATTTATGGGATTTTTAGGGATTTATTGGGATTTATGGGATTTAAGGGATTTATGGGATTTATTAGGATTTATGGGATTTTTAGGGATTTATGGGATTTATTGAGATTTATGGGATTTTTAGGGATTTATGGGATTTATTGGGATTTGTGGGATTTATGGGATTTATGGGATGTAAGGGATTTATTGGGATTTTTGGGATTTCTGGGATTTCTGGGATTTAAGGGATTTTTAGG
>NW_020888274.1:515-1189 GCF_003945725.1 Corapipo altera
ATGGGATTTTTAGGGATTTTTAGGGATTTAGGGGATTTATGGGATTTTTAGGGATTTTTAGGGATTTAGGGGATTTATGGGATTTGTGGGATTTATGGGATTTTTGGGAATTTAGGGATTTATTGGGATTTTTAGGGATTTATGGGATTTATGGGATTTATGGGATGTAAGGGATTTATTGGGATTTGTGGGATTAATGGGATTTTTAGGGATTTATTGGATTTATGGAATTTTTAGGGATTTAAGGGATTTATGGGATTTATGGGAATTTATGGGATTTAAGGGATTTTTGGGAATTTATGGGATTTATGGGATTTTTAGGGATTTATGGGATTTATGGGGATTTATGGGATTTTTGGGAATTTAGGGGATTTGTAGAATTTATTGGGATTTATGGGATTTATGGGATTTTTGGGATTTTTGGGATTTAAGGGATTTTAGGGATTTATTGGGATTTAAGGGATTTATGGGATTTATGGGATTTATGGGATTTTTAGGGATTTGTGGGATTTATGGGATTTTTTGGGATTTATGGGATTTTTAGGGATTTATGGGATTTATGGGATTTATGGGATTTTTAGGGATTTGTGGGATTTATGGGATTTTTTGGGATTTATGGGATTTTTAGGGATTTATGGGATTTTTTGGGATTTATGGGAATTATTGGGATTTAT
>NW_020888274.1:1289-3042 GCF_003945725.1 Corapipo altera
CGTAAGGGATTTATTGGGATTTTTGGGATTTAAGGGATTTTTGGGAATTTAGGGGATTTATGGGATTTATGGGATTAATTGGGATTTATGGGATTTATGGGATTTTTGGGAATTTAGGGGATTTATTGGGATTTAAGGGATTTATGGGATTTATGGGATTTAAGGGATTTATTGGGATTTATGGGATTTTTAGGGATTTATGGGATTTATTGGGATTTTTGGGATTTCTGGGATTTCTGGGATTTAAGGGATTTTTAGGCAATGGGGGTTTTATGGGATTTGTGGGATTTATTGGGATTTTTAGGGATTTATGGGATTTTTGGGAATTTAGGGGATTTATTGGGATTTATGGGATTTATTGGGATTTAAGGGATTTATGGGATTTAAGGGATTTATGGGATTTAAGGGATTTTTAGGGATTTATTGGGATTTATGGGATTAATTGGGATTTAGGGGATTTATGGGATTTATGGGATTTTTAGGGATTTGTGGGATTTATTGGGATTTAAGGGATTTACGGGATTTATTGGGATTTATGGGATTTATGGGATTGAGGGGATTCATTGGGATTTATGGGATTTATGGGATTAATGGGATTTTCTGGAATTTAGGAGATTTATAGGATTTTTAGGGATTTATGGGATTTATCGGGATTTATTGGGATTAATGGGAATTTAGGGGATTTATGGAATTTAATTCCCAAGGTTTTGATTCCCAAGGGAATTTTAAAGGGGATTCTATGGAATTTTAAAGGAGTTTTTTTATGGAATTTTAGAGGGGTTTTTATGGAATTTTTGAGGAGTTTTTATGGAATTTTAAAGGGTTTTTTTAATGGAATATTAGAGGAATTTTTATGGAATTTTAGGGGAGTTTTTATGGAATTTTAGAGGGGATTTTATGGAATTTTAAAGGGGATTTTTAGGGAATAACAAGGGATTTTTAAGGATTTTTTCCTGGAATTTTCCTGGGATTTTGTGGGAATTTTTGTGGGAATTTTGTGGAAATTTTATGGGAGTTTTGTGGGAATTTCTGTGGGAATTTTGTGGGAATTTTGTAGGAATTTTGTGGGAATTTCTGTCAGAAATTTTGTGGGAATTCTGTGAGAATTCTGTGGGAATTCTGTGGGAATTTTGCAGGAATTTTGTGGGAATTTTTGGGGATTCTTTTTTTAATTTTGAGGGAATTCTGAGAGAAATTTGAGGGAATTTTTGTGGGAATTTTTGAGGGAATTTTATGGGAATTTTTTGGGAATTCTGTAGAATTTTTGTAGGAATTTTATGAGAATTTTGGGGGAATTTTGTGGGAATTTCTGAGGGAATTTTGTGGGATTTTCTGTGGGAATTTTGTGGGAATTTTTTGGGAATTTTTTGGGAATTTTGAGGGAATTTTGTGGGAATTCTGTGGGAATTTTGTGGGAATTTTGTGGGAATTTCTGTAGGAATTTTGTGGGAATTTCTGTGGGAATTTTGTGAGAATTTTGTGGGAATTTTTTTGGAATTTTGTGGAAATTTTGTGGGAATTTTGTGGGAATTTTTGGGGATATTTTGTGGGAATTTTGTGGGAATTTTTGTTGGAATTTCGTGGGAATTTTGTAGGAATTTCTGTGGGAATTTTGTGGGAATTTTGTGGGAATTCTGTGGGAATTTTTTTGGGATTTCTGTGGAATTTTGTGGGAATTTCTGTGGAAATTTTGTGGGAATTTTGCAGGAATTTTATGGGAATTTTTTGGGAATTCTGTAGAAATTTTGTGGGA
>NW_020888275.1:0-3042 GCF_003945725.1 Corapipo altera
ACCCACGGGATTCCTCAGCCCTGGGCACCACGAGGCTTCTGACAGCAGGCCCTTTGGAGCATCCTGCTGAAAAAGACTGTGAAAAGGGTAGGAGGGAGAATGCAGCCTTGTTTCCCACCATTGGATATTAGAAAGGGCTCAGAGAGTGCATTGCCATATCTGACTTGGCTGTGTTGATCTTCATGGAGTGAGATGATCATTTGAAGGAACTTGGGGGGACAACCTAAACGTTCCAAAATCTGCCACAGACCTTTTCTGCTCACAGTATCAAAGCCTTGGTGAGCTCAACAAAGGTTCCATAGAGACCTTTGTTCTGTTCCCTGCACTTCTCTTGCAGTTGTCTGAGAACAAACCCCATGTCTGTGGTCCCCCTGTTGACTCTGAAACCACATTGGACAGGCCTCTTTGGACACCTGGTCTCAAGTTCTACAGCAGGTTTTATGCTACAGATGGCAAGCACTGAACTGATATTTGCTGAAAAAGGACCGAATAATCTTTTCCCAAAGACAGATTCTCTTTTGTCACTGATCTTCTTGCTTATTCCAAGAAAGACTGTACCACCTAAGCTACCAAGACAAACCATGAATCACAGAATCCTAGGAAAACTCAAGAACTAACAGCAAAGAACAGAGATGGTACGGTCACGGAGGAGGATGTGATGTTTTAGGAGAACTGTGATGTTACAGAGGAGAATGTGATGTCATAGGATACCTGCGATTTCACAGAGAAGGATGTTAAGTCGCAGGAGAGCTGTGATGTCATAGAGGAGGATGTGATGTCATAGGAGACATGCAATGTCACAGAGGAGGATGTGATGTCACAGGGAGCTGTGATGTCATAGAGGAGGATGTGATGTAACAGGGAAACTGTGAAGTCTTAGAGGAAAATGTGATGTCAAAGGAGAGCTGTGACATCACAGAGGAGGATGTGATATCACAGGGGAACTGTAACGTCAGAGGAGAGCAGTGATGTCACAGAGGAGGATGAGTCGTCACAAGAGACGTGTGATGTTATAGGAGAGCTATGATGTCACATAGGAGGATGTGACGTCACAGGGAGCTGTGATAAGGCAGGAGACATGTGATATCACAGAGGAGGATGTGATGTCACAGGGGAGCTCTGATGTCACATCGGAGGATGTGATGTCACAGGAGAGCTGAAATGTCACAGAGGAGGACGTGATGTCACCGTGGAACTGTAATGTCCCATAGGAGGATGTGATGTCACAGAGAAGGATGTGACGTCACAGAGGAGGATGTGATGGTACAGGAGAACTGGGAGGTGACAAGGGAGGATGTGATGTCATAGAAGAGATGTGATGTCACAGAGGAGGCTGTGATGTCACAGAGGAGGGTGTGATGTCACCGAGGAGGATGTGATATTACAGAGAAGGATGTGATGTCACAGGAAGCTATCATGTCACAGAGAAGAATGTAAAGTCACAGGGAAGTTGTGATGTAACAGAAAAGCTTGTGATGTCACAGGAGATGTGCGATGTCATAAAGGAGGATGTGATGTTACAGAGGAGGATGTGATGTCACAGGGAGCTGTGATGTCAAAGGAGAGCTGTGATGTCACCGAGGAGGATGTGATGTCACAGAGGAGGATGTGACGTCACAGGGAGCTGTGATGTCATAGAGGAGGACCTGATGTCACAGGGGAACTCTGATGTCACAGCGGAGCATGTGATGTCATAGAAGACCCGCAATGTCGCAGAGGAGGATGTGATGTCACAGAGGAGGATGTGATGTCACAGAGAAGGATGTGATGTCACAGAGGAGGATGTGATGTCACAGGGAACGATGTGACGTCACAGAGGAGGATGTGATGTCAAAGGAGAGCTGTGATGTCACCGAGGAGAATGTGATTTCACAGGGGAACTGTGATGTCAACGGAGAGTTGTGATGTCGCAGATGAGGATGTGATATCACAGAGGAGGATGTGATATCACAGGGGAACTGTGATGTCATAGTGTAAAATGTGTTGTCGTAGGACACATGCGATGTCACAGAGGAGGATGTGATGTCACATGGAGTTATGATGTCACAGAGGAGGATGTGATATCACAGAGGAGACGGTGATGTCACAGATGCGAATGTGATGTCGCACGGGAGCTGTGACGTCATAGAGAAAAATGTGGTGTCATAGGAGACATGCGATGTCACAGAGGAGGATGTGATGTCACAGAGGAGGATGTGATGTCACAGAGGAGGATGTGATGTCACAGGGGAGTTGTGATGTAAGAGAAGAGGACGTGATGTTACAGGGAGCTGTGATGTCACAGAGGAGGATGTCATATCACAGGGGAGTTGTGATGTCCCAGGGAAGATGTGATGTCATAGGAGAGCTGTGATGTCACAGAGAAGGATGTGAAGTCATAGGAGACATGCAATGTCACAGAGGAGAATGCGATATCACAGATGAACTGTGATGTCATAGGACAACTGTGATGTCACAGAGGAGGATGTAATGTCACAGAGGAGGATGTGATGTCACAGGGGAGGCTGTGATGTCACAGGGGAGTTGTGATGTAAAAGAAGAGGACGTGATGTTACAGGGAGCTGTGATGTCACAGAGGAGGATGTGATGTCACAGGGGAACTGTGATGTCCCAGGGAAGATGTGATGTCATAGGAGAGCTGTGATGTCACAGAGAAGGATGTGAAGTCATAGGAGACATGCGATTTCACAAAGGAGAATGCGATATCACAGAGGAGGATCTGATGTCACAGGGGAACTCTGATGTCACAGCAGAGGATGTGATGTTATAGGAGGCCCGCAATGTCACAGAGGAGGATGTGATGTCACAGAGGATGATGTGATGTCACAAGAGAGCTGTGATTCCATAGAGGAGGATGTGATGTCTAAGGAGAGCTGTGATGTCTCAGAGGAGGATGTGATGTCACAGAGAAGGATGTGACATCACAGAGGAGGATGTGATGTCACAGGGAGCTATCATGTCACAGAGAAAGATGTAAAGTCACAGGGAAGCTGTTACGTCACAGAAAAGCTTGTGATGTCATAGGAGATGTGCGATGTCATA
>NW_020888276.1:0-1612 GCF_003945725.1 Corapipo altera
AGGCCTGAAGCAGTATATGTCCTGCATCATCTAAGATTATCTCAACAATTCCCCCTTTTTCTTTTGCACAATCCAGGCCTGACTGATGGTCTTTTGCTTGGTTCAACTCTTTGTTCCATGTGGTTCTTGAAAACTTTTATTTTGCAAATGAAACTTTATTTAACTCAGGGTTATGTGTCTCCCACTCTGTATCCAAAGGTGCTTATGCATATGTGAGGTAATATGGTTTACGCATTTGTGAGCAAAACCAGAATATATTAATAATCATATATTCATACATTCACATGCATACATCCACACAACTTTCATGCGTGATGGCCATCACTTCATGCTCTCACACAAACATACTTTTGAGTTGTATTTTACTGTGTTTTCTGGTTGTGGACTGAGAAATTATCATTCTTGTGTTTTGCCCTCAGATGAGTAAGATCTAATTATGTATTTCTTGTTTTTATGAAAGTATAACTTGGAAAACAGGAAAACATAAACGTATTTCTGCCTCACGTTCAGTTCAAAACCCAAATACATACAAACATTCTTATAATTTAAAGAAAAAAATATATACTTCTATTTTTACAGCAAAACATGCACTTCTCTATGCAAATGGGCTTTTAGACTTCAAAGAGAACTTGTCAGTAGTCACTAAAAAAAACTTCAAAAACTTCACTTCTCCACCACGTTTAAAACAATCCTGGCTATTTAGGCAAGCAACCTCAAGAAACAGTCAGCAAGACCATCTCATGAACTTATTTTTTCTCACTCCCCCCCCCCCCCCCCTTTTTTTTTTTTTTTTTTTTTTTTTTGATACTGAAATTAAACTGTTAGGCTAGTTATTGCATGAATAAAAAGCTTAGCTTTGTTGACTTTGAGCTTAGTGTCCCGTGTAAGGATGGGTCTTTATATGATTTGCCTGTGGTGTGCTGTATCTCAGGGGTCTGTCTTAACATCATCTTCTTTTTCACTGTTTCTGTCAAACGTTTTTGGAGAGTTGTCAACTAATAGCAAAATACCAATTAATCTCAAGTTATACAAGATGGTTGTTTCAGGAATGAAATTCCCCTCTATCAGCGCTTGCATCATCCAATTAAGCACAAATACATTCCCACCGCATGGTCTGTGGTTGGACCATGCCATTGTTGAACAAGTTAAACAGCATATTGATGAAAAACAAGGAAAACAACATAGAATATCTACAACAAAGGACTAACAGGAAAAGGGTAGACAATAATATCTTTGTAACCATATCCATCTTTAGTGAAGAGATCGGAATAGGCTCTAGCTGTTCCTGCTTCACTGGGTCAGCCAGGGTCACTTGCATGCCATGCCGTGGTTGCAGGTAATCATAATCTCTTTGCAGTCAGCATACAGGGGGTCAACATCCTACTGTTGAATGTAGACGTAATCTCCAAGTTGGAATAAATGAACAGGAGTGTTTCATCTCACGGGTTTGGATTACAGAATGAATCTGTGGAATTTCTGCAAAATAGAGCCTAGACTATTAAACAATTTTCACAAAAGAATTTCAAATTTCAGAATTTTTGTAACTTGACTGTACAAGAGGAAAATAGGTTTTATAGTACAAAGTGGTTGGCTGTCAGTTACTAATAAAAGG
>NW_020888276.1:1712-3040 GCF_003945725.1 Corapipo altera
CATGCAGTAAAGGAATGCACAAGTTAGATAAAGCATTCAAACAACAGAAATCATCATGCTATGAAGTTAGCAGTCTCCCCCTATCCTGTCGGCAGGGAGATTCAAAGCGAGACAGGAGAGGTTTTTTAGATTTTTTGCCCTTCCTCCCACAAACTGTAAGGCAAAAATATTTCTTTCCCCAATCAGAAGATTGCAAAGTTGCAGCCTCTATAAAATAGGAGGGTTCTACACCCCCCTTTTTTTTTTTTTTTTTTTTTTTGAGGTTGGCCAGAGGAGGTCTCCTACTCAGTTGCTCGGCAACAAACTATCTCTATTGTGAGAGCCACTAACACCTTCTCTCTTTCTCTGCTAAGGCAAAGGCAAAGTTTTGCAAGAGGGCTTTATATCCTTTTTGCCAAAACCCTGCTTTTTGATTTTTTCTCTTTGCTAAATATGATATTTTTTCAGAAGGGTTTTATAGGGGTAAAACAGCTAAGAAATAAGGCATTTCACTAAGATTTTCGTACAAATACTCATTTCCCGGAAAAATTCCCTAAAACTGTCTGCATACTAGCTTGCAGGTAAACGCAAGTCTTTGGGTTTAAGTTATCTACAAGTGAGTAGAAGGACTAAAGAGAGATTTTGCGTTCTTTTCTCGGCCACTTGGTTTTCTTTCTCACTGCAACCTCTGCTGCTGTTCCCGTTCGCTCTCCCCCCCCACCCTCGCGGGGGGGGGGGAAGGGAGAGAGAACCTGCTGAAGTTGTTTAGTGTCTGTTCCCGCTGCTGCAGCACCGAGCCGCCTCTCCGCTGCGGCTGCCGGCACCGGCAGCAGTTTGAATAATCTTAAAGGCAAATTCCTATGCTCCTGTGTCATCTGAGACACCTCTTCCGACCGTCATCCCTGGGTTTTAACAGTTACTAACAAACCCATGGTCTCTTCTCCACACACACGCACAACCCCTAACACACACACACACACACACACACACACACACACACACACTAGCACGGCATAGTTAGCAACACCGTGAGCCCACAACGACACACCGGACAAACAACAGAGTCAACACGAGAGTTAACAGAAACACGGGAAAGCAGCCTTCTAGCCTGCTCCCCTTCTCAACAAGAAGTGATACTTTTCCGGGGTTGCTCCATCCCAGTTTCCCTCTGGGACCGCTCCTGGTTTTTTCTTGCACCGTTACTGCCGGGCTGCTCTCCTGCCGGCTCTCGGGCGCTCCTGCTTTACCCCCGCGGCGCTGCCTCGCCCTGCTCTGCTACGCCGTGAGGGTTTTCTGGCCATCGCGTCTCTCTGGTGTTCGTCTGTACCACAACTGCACGGGGTGGCGGC
>NW_020888277.1:0-3039 GCF_003945725.1 Corapipo altera
CAGTGCCTGCTCCTGTACTCGTTGCCATGGCAGCAAGTCCCGTACTAACCGTGCCCGGAGCGGCTCCCGCCGCCCCCGAGCCAACTCCTCCGGAGATTCCAACTTGTCCAATTCCCCCCAGCGCAGCCATACCCGCGCCAGGGAGCCCCCCCACGGCTCCCGCCTGCCCAGCCGGAGCCGATCCAGAAGCCGCCACCCCGGCAGCCCCAGCCCCCCCCGCTCCAATTTGTGGAGCTCCCGGGCTACTTTCTCTCCTGTCAGGTGATATCAACATATCTAAATCATCTTCTCCGGTGTTCTTAAATAGGATTTCTGGGACAGGAGCAGCCTCAACTCGATCTTTCCTTTTCCCTCTTCCTAAAGCCATCTCTGCTTTTTCCTTCTCTCTTGAACTTTCGTTTTTCTTATCTCCTACACCTAATTCCGGGCGTATTAACAGAGACAAGAACAGCTTTGCATATCGAATTTCCTGCCACCTCTGTTCTACATGAAGAAGGGAGATCAATCGAAACACTGTACCTAGTTCTAATGGACCAAATTCCGGCCACGCCACCCCTCTCATTTGTCCAAACAACGGCCAGGCATCCATACACAGCCTACACAGTTCTTCCTTCTTTAAAATTGTTTCAGAACCAGCTAAAGTCTTCCAATGCTTCAAAACCATTCTCAAGGAGGATTCTTTAGGGATCTCAACTTTTGAATCCACACAACCCATGCTTGTAAAACAAAAATAAACCACAGTCACACACTAGGTTTCGGACTTGCTACCTTTAGGTTACAAAGTTGTTTACGTAACCTCTCAGCTATTTACCGAGTCACTCTGACTCCAGAGCCCCACCGGCTCTTCCACAGCAGAGCACCGGAGGGCGTCCCCTCCAAACCAAACAGCCCTAGGCTGAACCCCACCCTGACCTGCGATGGCGAACCACCCGTTCACCTCCTGGAAAGCGACTTTCGTGACTATCTGGGCCCAAGTCTTTAAGTTAACTTTCCAGTAACCCGTGTTCCCTATCTCCTGGAACACAAACTTTTTCCGCAGCTGCTAACTCCTAGGTACCTTTTCCTTATTCACTCTTTTCTTATCTCACCTCTATGCTCCGTGCTTGCTTCCGTGGGTTCTGTGGAGCTGGGCTTCTCAGACCGGAGCGGGAATTATCTCAGATAAAAGCTGGCTTGCTGAGGAATATTCCTGCACGATGAAAGTTTCCAGTCTGAAGAAGTCCCGGTCCAGGTCTCCCCAACGTACGGGCCACCAACTGTTGCCGTGGGATTTATGGTGCTGAAAAAAAATCTCCCGGAGCAGTTAATTAGGGGTAAGATAAGAAAGGGTTTATTTTGCCAAGGCAGAAGATGTTACAAGACGCGCACCCCGTGCCTAAGAGGTTACATTTTATAATACCATTCATCCAATCCCAGATGTGTCCACCCTGTGGCCTTTACTCTGGTCCGCCCCCGGGGTCCACCCCCTTAAAATGGGTCTGGGGTGTATTTCAGGACCCCTCATTCATCCCATCTTCACCATCATCAGAGCACAAAGTTACCTAATTTCTGACCTATTCTGTGGTTTAGGCCCAGATATGCTGTTCTGTCAACTGTCTAGGCCTTGCCTTGACAAAAGACTAAACATTTCTATTGTATTCAGAAGTAGGATTGATATGGGGAGCATAGAATGGGGTAAGAGGGTTAAGGAATGTATAAACAAGGGTGCTACAGGGAAAGGGATAGGGACAAGGGATGCTGCTTTTAGAGTCTACCTATAAAACTTACAGGGCTTACCAATATTAGAAAAATAAAAAAACCATTAGGGGCTTAAGGCATCAGTCCCCCCTTTAGAGATTAAACAAGGCTCAAAGATCTTGTTCAGTCTCTACTACTTATACATAGCTCTAACCATATAACAAGCTATGCAGTTTTTACACTAACATGAGTGGCTGCTCTATTAATATTCAGCTTGGTAACTATGAAGTAAGTTTGTGGAAATAAACTTAATGAAACATCTCTAAGAATTATCTAATATATAATTTAAACTTGTTGCTAAATTTCAGCTAAGTCTATAGTGCAAATTCAGCACTCAACTTATAAAGAATGTTTGATGCATTTTGTTAATGCCAAATGTAAATTTGGGTTTTAAACTTAATTCATAGTTCCTGACAATACTAAGCAATACAAACAAGAGAAGCAAACTTAGACACTATTTTAGCAGTCTTTGTGACAGTCTTTACTGCTCTACTCGTCTCAGGAACAGAGGTTTTCTTCTTCCTGGGTGAAATTCAGGGTCCTTGATGATAACTTGGTCCACGTTGGAGATAGTCTCTTGGACTTGAAAACAGTTCTTTTTATTTGGGTTGCAGGAGTTTCAGTCTCAGTGTAACATAAACTCAGTCCTTGGGCTGAAACAGATGAGCAGGAGTGTCCAGCCTCACAGGCTTAGATGACATGATGAATTTCTGCAGTTCCTGCAAAGCAGATCTTAAAACATTTAACAATTCTACAGATAAACTTCCTTATGCAACTAGAGAGTCGATGAAGTGTGACTCTCTGTCTGATGACAATTTCACAGGAATTTTGGATCTTGGAATTCCTGTATTTCAATCTTCTGAGAGAGGAGCTTGTGCTTTTATCACATAAAGCGATTAACTGCCAGTCACAGATCTAATAGGCCAGTCAAGAGCTTACCTGAAGCAGACTGCATCTGGATGCAAAAAGCACCCTGGCAGTGCCAGTAGCCCACCACAGAGAGCTTATACTCTCTGGACAAATTCTAGGCCTTACCGGGGGCAGGTTGTCCTGTTCCAACCTGTCCCAGACTGCAGTCAATCATCTTTACCACATGGAGTAGTCTTACAGGGACTCCTTGCCTCCATGGATAAAAGCTTCCTCACCTGTTAAAATAGGTGTATTTATAGATATATGAATAACAATGAAGCAATAAAGCTAAGAAAGCATTCTCAGCAAGCTATTTAAGCAACTTAAACTAATTATTCCAATGACAATGTTACCAGATTGTCTCAAGGATTTTAAGCAATGGTGCAAGCCAGA
>NW_020888278.1:0-3038 GCF_003945725.1 Corapipo altera
GATTCTTTTGAACAGAGAGTGGAGGAGCACCTGGAAGAGACCTTGGTGTTCCTCAACCAGACGACAGGAGACTGCAGAGAGAGACCGGGCTCACACAGGGCTGACCAGCGAGTCAGGGGGCTCTACGCCTCAGGGCTCTGGCCCTGTGTTGCAAACTAGTCTCACTTCTGCCTCAGAACCAGTGGAGGAGCACCTGGAAGAGACCTTGGTGTTCCAACGACAGGGACCCACTACTGACAGTCACCATGTCAGACAGGAAGGAGAAGCCCCTTGAAGGGAGGGAGCAAGGTGAGAGCAAAGTGCCCCTCCCGCAGCCTGGCAGAGGGGCTGTCGGGGCGGGCAGTACAGGTGCCATGCCCGGGGCCATTGTCTCTCTCCCCTCCAGCATGCCTGCTGTGTCAGCGACCAGAGGCTGACCCGGACATCTGCGGGGAAAAAATCCAGAAACATGGGATCTGTGCCCACGTGTTCTGCCTGGTGAGTTGCTATGTGGGCTCCCTCCACTTTTTGCCAGGCAGTCCCTGCCACTGTCTCCTCATCAGTGAGTGTCATTTTCCTGCAGTATTTTGCCAGCAACTTTCCTGAACGCCCGGTTCATCGAGCAGACATCTGGGGTCTTCACGCATGGGAGATCCGAGCTGTAGTCTCCCAGGCGGTAGAGCAGGTGAGAGCCTGACAAGAGCAGGAAGATTTGTGCCAGGCGAGGTTTGCTGGAGCTTAGCTCAGACCCCAAGCAAGAAAGCCCAGCCCTTCCAACCAGCTCTGGGAGAAGGAGGAGGCCCTGAGGCTGCTGCTGATGGGGCTACTCTGCTCTTTCCAGAGCTGCTGCATCTGTGGCGAGAGCGGAGCCACCATTGCCTGCTGTGAAAGAGACTGTGACCTGAACTTCCACCTGCCCTGTGCCAAGCAGGGACGCTGTGTCACCCAGTTCCACAGACCATTCAGGTACCTCCTGTCCCTTCCTTGCCACCACCAGGGAAGGGCCCAGCACTTCTCACCTCACCCACCCCTTTTTCCCCCAGGACCTTCTGCCCCACACACAGCCCAGAACAGGCAGTGGAGGCGACTCCAGAGCCGGGCACCGAATGCCTCATCTGCATGGAGCCTGTGGAGCACAGAAAGACTTTTAATACCATGGTGTGCCCAGCCTGCAAAACCGCCTGGTTCCACAGGGACTGCATCCAAGTAGGAGTGGTTCCCTCACCCCAGGGGGCACAGCAGGGGCTCAGCAGCACCAGGGCCTCACTCTCACTACTTGTGTTTCTCCTGCAGGGACAGGCTATGCATGCTGGTTTTTTCTCCATCCAGTGCCCCCTCTGCAGAAATGATAACGCATTTATCAGAGATATGTTAACCATGGGGATCCGAATCCCCTTGAGGTTGGTGTCCTTCTGCCTGGCTCACAACACAGGGGGTGCAAGTGGCAAGTGCTGTGCAAGGGCCTGCCCCAGCAGTCCAGGCCCTGCCCTGTTCTGTGAGTCCCGGGTTCAGCTTCCCACAGGAGCTGGAAATGGCACAGGGGGAAGAACGGGGACACCCTGCACCTGCCTGATGCCAGGGCAGAGGGAGCTCATCAGTTTTCCTTTTCCCATCAGACCACCATCATGGGAGGGCATTAATGCATTCGCTGAGCTGGGAGACAGACACAGGCGCTGCGATGCCACTAAGTGCCTTTTTCCAAGAGGCAGGCAGGCGGCAGAGGAGGAGGGGTAAGTTGCCAAAGCTGCATCCTGGGCCTCTGCAGGGCTTGAAGC
Source organism: Corapipo altera (assembly GCF_003945725.1). NCBI lineage: Eukaryota > Metazoa > Chordata > Aves > Passeriformes > Pipridae > Corapipo > Corapipo altera. Next base: position 1,755 of record NW_020888278.1, read on the forward strand.
AGAAGGACCCAGGAGAAGATCTCAGCCTGATAATCCCATGCTTTGGGCACTTTCTCCTCACCCCCATGAACCCATTTGCTTCCCCAGGCCCTGGGAACTGCTTCTGTGCTCCTCCTGTGCTGCCGAGGGCACCCACAGGTACTGCTCTGGCCTGAGGCACAGTATAACCAGCTGGGAATGTGATGGCTGTGCTGGCCTGGGCACAGGTAAGAGGCAAAGCACCCTGCTGACCCTGGGCCTGGTGCCCCTGGGCATGGCAGTGGGTGCTCAGGGAGGGTTTGGTGGAGCCTGTCTGCTCCAGGAGGGCTGGCGGTACTGCTCTGCCCTATCCTGCCCCAGGTCTGGGGTGACCTTGACATTCCTGCTTCCCCTCACAGCTCCCCGAGATGAGTCGGAGCTTGCTGCTGTCAGCGTGGCCAGACAGTCTGGACTGGAGCCTTCCGACGGCTCCAGAGAAGCCGAGACCATCAGCCCCAACACAGGCAGCCTGGTGCTATCAGGGCTGTCTCCTAGTTCTGCACCACTGGAGACCATCAGCCCCAGCACCAGTGTTCCTGTGCCATCTCCCGGAACTTCAGCACCACAGAACAGACACCACCGTACCAACCGCCAGGCAACATCGGAGCAGTCTCTGGAATCTTCCTCACAGGAGACGAGCAGCTCCAGCCCTGACAGTCAGGTAACATCGGGGTCATCCCAGAGCAGCTTCACAGAAACTGATGACAGCAGCTACTCCAGCAGTCGGGGGCCTGACCGCCGGCAAAACCGCACCCGCCGGCAACATTGGGCCCAAAATCCACGCCTTCGGTCCAGAAGTCCCCAGGACAGGAGCCACGTACCAGCACCAAGTCCTGGGAGGCGCAGGACCAGGCTGAGACCATCAGGGACATCCTGCAGGCGAAACTGCTCCCGCCTGCAACGTCAGACTCCAAATCCATCTGGCCGGTCCAGAAGCCGCCGTGACAGGAGCCACGTGAGAGCACCGAGTGCTGGGAGGAGCAGCCGCAGCCATCAAGCATCGAGAACATCCAACACACAAAGTCGCTCCCGCCAACGGCAACAGTTCCCAAATCCATCTGGCCGGTCCAGAAGTCGCCGTGACAGAAACTATGTGAGAGCACCAAGTGCTGGGAGCCGCACCCCCAGCCAGGAAGCATCAGGAACATCCCGCAGGCGAAACCGCTCTCGCCTCCAACGTCAGACACCAAATCCATCTGGCCGGTCCAGAAGTCCCCTTGGCAGGAACTGCACGCCAGCACGGAGTGCTGGGAGGCGAAACTCAAG
>NW_020888279.1:0-3038 GCF_003945725.1 Corapipo altera
AGGGAGGCCCTGGCAGCTCCCCAGCACCTCCCTCTCAGTGGGACACCTCTGGCAGCCTCTCCCAGCTCGAGAACCCTCCAGTTTGCAACACTCCAAAGACCAGTGCTGATGCCCATGACAATTCTGATCCCCCTCAACAAACACTCCTCCAGCTCTGACCCTTGTCTGGTGGCAAACACAAAGGGATTTGGGGGAGTGTTTCCCTGACAACAAGGAGAATTTGGGAGAGGGACCTTTCCACACCCAGCTATTGATGTGTCCACACATCTCTGCCTGGGTGTGGGTATGAATTGACTGTGGTGTGAAGGTTGTTCTTGTGAATCTAGAATTCAGTCACTGTTAAATTGTGGCAAATGCTATTGAATCACTTGAAAACTGTTCAATTGGTCAATGATTAAGTGCTACTAATGTCTTTTGCCCCCTTGTCTTTGGACCCAATTAGTTTGTGCCCTGACCCTCTTGCATCTTAAGGTTCTGTGTAAATCATTCCCTTTCTTCAAAAAATATATATTTTTCATGACTTCCACTTTAAAATCTTCCTCCTTAGCTAAACTACAAAGGAACTCCAATTAGCTGTAGAACTCTTGAAGACTTGAAGACAATTAAAGGAATGAAAATAATTTGTTTTTCAGTGTTTTAATGGGTCCCACAGTGTGTTTGGAGCTGCATCAGCTGTCAGTCCAAGATGGACCATAGATAGATTTCATTCTATTTCCAGTACAGAGAAAAACTCCATCCTGTCACATCTCCTCTAGACCCTCTCCAGTTCTTCCTCCTTCCTCCAGACTGGAGAACCTCACAGACAGAGACCAGTCCAGATGTGGTGACCCCAGGGCTGAGTCCAAAGGGTGACAACTCCCTTTTCTGGGTGCCCACACTCCCCCTAAGGCAGCCCCATGTGCAGTTGGCCTTAAATCAAGGAGTCATTCTGATTCTTTCTAACGTCGCAATAATCAAGTGGCACTGTGAGACTGCAGGGTCTCATGGAACCAAAGGAATGCAGGGACACTGTGGAATCTCATGGAACCAAGGGACCACTGTGACACTGAAGAGTCTCACTGTGCCCCCCGAGAACTCCATGGAATTGAGTAGAGCAGCTACCTCCCCCCCCCGCGCACTAACTAGAGTCACCGGCTCTGCCCCGCTTGGACACTTCTGGAGTCAGCGTGTTCTTGGGCGGCCCAACTGATCTCAGACCAGAGAGTTTCCCACATTTTGCTTTACCCTCCCTCTCTACTGGTTTAATTTCTGTTCTTTGTTCATTCAGTGGGAAAAGGGGGAATGGAGTCACATGTTAATCAACATTTTTATCTGTTTACAAAAGGGAGTTGGGGCAGAGAGGGAAGAGAGGTTTTCTCAGCATTTTCCCCGGTGTCTCCCTGCCCTGGAGGTTTCTGGTCATCAGGCTGGAGCTGAGGGGGTTGGGCAGGTGCCTGAGGTAGAACAAGGGTTATGTCCAACTCTGCCAGGAGGGCTGTGCTGGGCGAGGATGAGGAGGCTGCAGAAAACAGTGGCACTGGGGAGGTGAAAGGAGCAGCTGGAGAGACCTTGTGCCTGCGCACGCTGGGTAGGAACTGCCCCAGGATGGCAGCTCTGAAGCACTCACAGGATGTCCCTGGGAACAGGAAGGGAAGACTGGATCTAAACATGAAACCTGGAAAGCAGAGAGCAGGAGTGTCATGGGGACACTGCAGGAGAGTTCCAGCCCTGGAGCAAGGTCACAGAAGAAGTGACGAGGTACATGCCCTGCCTTCAGAAGATCCCACAGCATCCTGGAGATACTGGAAGGGAGCCCAGCTCTGCTTCACAAGTTCCCACCGTCTGTCCCTGCCTGTGCTACAAGGGCTTCCAGCCCCCAGGACTGTGCTCAGAGAGCACTCAGGCCTTATAGTGAGAAAGGGGCTCAGGAGGACAGTGTGGAATTGGCAAGAGAGCAGCTCTGGAAAGACCAAGCCCTGCTGCTCCCTGGCAGTGCTGCTGGGCTGGGATTATTGTCCCCTTTTACTTTGCAAAGACACCCTGTCCTGCAGTGTGCTGTCCTTTAGGAACAGCTAAGAAGAAGGGTCTTGGACAAAGAAGGCACCGCAGGGTCCTTTATTTTGTTTAAACACTCAGAGAGCACAATTCATCATTTATATCTGTCTGGGTCAAATTGAATGGGTAGACACTAAATTCGAGGGCAGATGCATAATATTATTTCACTGCACAGAAAATTTTTGCCAGAAGAACTGGATGACCTCCAAGAAAAACCTGAGCAGGAAGGCTGGTCCATTAAGGAGTCCCGTTCTGAATGCTACACACCAGTAAACAGGTTCCTGAAAAGCATTCAGATATCATTTTTCTCAGGGCATCCTTGAACTCCTGGTTCCTGAGGCTGTAGATGAAGGGGTTTAGTGCTGGAGGCACCACTGAGTACAGAACTGACAGAGTCAGATCCAGGGATGGGGAGGAGATGGAGGGGGGCTTGACATGTGAAAACATGCCTGTGCTGACAAACAGAGAGACCACGGTCAGGTGAGGGAGGCAGGTGGAAAAGGTTTTGTGCCGTCCCTGCTCAGAGGAGAGACTCAGCACAGCCCTGAAGATCTGCACATAGGAGAAAACAATGAAAACAAAACAACCAAACCCTAAACAACCACTAACCGTAAGAAGCCCAAATTCCCTGAGGTAGCCTGAGTGTGAGCAGGAGAGCTTGAGGATGTGTGGGATTTCACAGAAGAACTGGCCCAGGGCATTGCCCTGGCACAGGGGCAGGGAAAATGTACTGGCTGTGTGCAGCAGAGAATAGAGAAAGCCAGTGGCCCAGGCAGCTGCTGCCATGTGGGCACAAGCTCTGCTGCCCAGGAGGGCCCCATAGTGCAGGGGTTTGCAGATGGCAACGTAGCGGTCGTAGCACATGATGGTGAGGAGGGAAAACTCTGCTGTGATGAAGAAATAAAAGAAAAAGAGCTGTGCAGCACATCCTGTGTAGGAGATGGTTGTGGTGTTCTGGAGGGAATTGTGCATGGCTTTGGGGACAGTGGTGCAGATGCAGCCCA
>NW_020888280.1:0-2744 GCF_003945725.1 Corapipo altera
TTTATTTGTGTAAATAATAAACTGTAATATAATTCCCTTCCCCCATACTGAGCTGTGTTTTGTCTGAAAACCCTCTCACACTGAAACAAATTGGGGGGAGGAGGGAAATTGGACTTGAAATTTGGATTTTATGTATCAGAATGATTTACGCATTCTAGGATTGCCAGGGCACTTTTGCAGGCTGGGAAGAGGCAGCTGGACTCATCCCTCCTGCCAGTGCTGCTGAAGGTGCCAAGCCCTGAAAAGGCGAGAAGAGCCGTGTTTACCAGGCCCCTCACGGGAACTCTGTGCAGGCCCAGCAGACCTTGGAGGCTCAAGGCACGGCCCAGGACACCATCCATGGATATAATAACTCATAACTTCTTGGAGTGTGGGGGCTTCCCTCCCCCACCCCCAATGGATCAAGGCCACCACTTCAACTGACAGACATTGGAGCTGCAACTCCCAAGTTCCATCTCTGGACCCCGTGGGCAGTGACTATAGACAGCTTTCCACTCTCAGCTTTGCTTTCCCTTACTCTCCCTTACCTTTATCCTGTCTTTCCTTTCTCTCCCTTATGCATTTTCCCTAAAGGTTCTCTTTATGCCATATTGCTGTAGATGAGAGATAGAGATGATAACATCCAAAATGGCAACATACCTGTTTACCCTTGAAACAAAATTGTTCTAAAATAAACCTTATCTATATATGTTTTCAAACAGCAATTATTCAGTGTCGTTTCACTCTAATCCATCCCAAGGGATTTATTAATAAGAACCTGGGTTACCCCCCCCTTACTGGGGCGGGTGGTAACAGACCCCTTGTAGCAGGATGTTCTACCTGGAAAAGAATTTGATGGGAGAATGCAGGCAATGCAAGCTCTCTGTGGGGAGTTACTGCTGGTGCCAAGGGGTTGGTTTAGTGTTGAATTGTGCCAAACCCAGCCTGGTTCCCCAACCTTCCAACACACATGCTGCTTTTGGAAGCAGAGTTTGACAGATCAGCTGCTCACTGGCCTGGGAAGATGTGACTGGAGATCCATCAGTGGATAAGCATAAAAGCCCAGGGTCAACTTTCCTAGAGCAGATTCTTCCAAAGACTTTGTTGAAGTGTGTGCAGCTTCTCCTGTGAAGCAGGGACAGCTCTTGATGGTCCCTGCCCAGGGGGTGAAAGAAAGAGAGAGTTCTGCCTTGATTTATTTCTATCAGACCCCGCCGGGCCCTCCCCGCTTCCTGCCGGGATCGGACACCGCCGGCGGCCCCAGCCCTGCTGGGCTCCATCAGCCTGAGGAATTGCTGCCAAGGAGGGGCCGGGGGCTTCCTCTTGGGCTTTGTCTCCCTGGTGCTGGGGCTCGGTTTCTACCTGTGCCAGAAGGTGAGGGGGGTCCCAGGGGGTCGTGTGTCCCCCCAGAGCGTCTGTGCCCCCCCGGGGACCCCCCACCCCGGTGTCACCCCCTTTTCTCTCCCCACAGAGCTCCTGAGCCGGCGGTGGCTGCAGCCCCTCCCCAGGGCCTCGGGCCCAGCCTGGACTCCCCCCGTCCCTGCGAGGATTTTGGGGGGGTTGTGTGTCCCCCCCTCCCCTGCTGTCACTGTGCCTCCGCCCGGCTGCTCCCAGTGATCCCAGTAAAGCTTCCCAGTTCTCCCCACTCCCCGTTATAGGGGGTAGTAGGGGAGGGGATTGGGAGGATCCCAAGGAGTAGATCTGAGCTGGGGGGGTGCAGAACTGACCCCGGGATGGATCGGGAATGGGGACCCCCCTGTGTCCCCCAGTGTCAACCCACTCTGGGGGAGTTTTGAGAGGGCACCTGCCCCTCAATACAGCACCCAGCTCACCCAAAAGGATGCTGGGAACCCCACTAAACATCCCAACAGCCCCTCAAGGAGGACCCCCAAACACTCAAAGCCCACCCAGGACCCCACCCAGTCCCTTTTCTGGGAGGAACTTCTCTGGGTACTGGTGGTGCTGGGAGCCCCCCCGGCTGCGGGCGAGGAGTTCTCGGGTGAGTGGGGGGTGGGAAGGGGAGATCGGTGGGAAAAGGGGGGTCAAAGGGGATAAAGGGGTGGTGGGACCCCAAACTGAGTGGGAGGGGAGTGGGACCACCCAAAAGTGGAGGGGGAGGGGCACTGAGGTTTGGGGGATGATGGGAGAGGGGTGGGAGAAGTCAGAAGAGTGGGGAAAGGGGAGGGTGGCCCCCAAACTGAGCATGAGGGGGCTGGGGAGTGGGGGGATGATGTGGAAGGGGTGGGGGAGGGGGGAAAAAAGTGGGCATTGGGACTCCCAGAGTGACCCTGGGGGGACTGTGAATTGAGGGGACCATGAAAAAGTGGAAGGAACAGGAAGAGAGGTGGAAAAGGGAGGATGGTCTGGTGGGTCTGACAGTCCCATGGGGGTCTTTGGGCACAAGAGGGTTGGCAAAGGGGGGTGGCCCCACAGCTGCCAACTTCCTGTGGGGTGCTGGAGGCTGCTGGATCCAATCCCAGCTCTGGGTTATGCCAACATTTCAGTTTAGAGGAATTACAGAGGTGTGACTGAAAAACTTTTGTCCCCCAAGTTTTAATGATGGTAATCAGATCTATTGATAGAAAAGAATTTATTTAGGGTTATAAGTGATCAGACAAAAGATCTTCAGCAGAATTATTTACTGCACAATAGAAACACTAAAACTACCAGGAGTACAGGATAAGATAGGACAGGGCTCCACACTAAAGCAATTGTTGAAGCCATTCTACTCAAGCTGGCACAAAAGCAAGAATTCTTAATTAGAG
>NW_020888280.1:2844-3038 GCF_003945725.1 Corapipo altera
CTGTTGGAAGAAGCTGCCCCTGGGAAAGGGGACTGGTCCTTTCTGGTGGAAAGGGATGGACTGACAGTCACTGGACTCCAGGGGTTGCCTCACCATTGGGGGGTTCATTTGGGGTGGAAGCAGGGGCCAAAGCTCTTCCTGCAGTCAGGGCACTCAGAGAGCTTCCCTTATTGGTGGGTCCGTTGGTGTGAAGT
>NW_020888281.1:0-3035 GCF_003945725.1 Corapipo altera
ATGGGTTTCCCAGAGAAGCTGTGGCTGCCCCTGGATCCCTGGGAGTGCCCAAGGCCAGGTTGGATCCCCCTGGGATAATGGGACTTGTCCCTGCCCATGGAGAGGTGGGATGGGATGAGCTTTAAGGTCCCTCCAACCCAACCCACTCCATGGTTTTACGGTTTTCTCTCAATTATTCCAGGTTTGAGCTGCTTTCCCTGTATTCCCACCTGTTTATTTCCATGGGATCATGGAACAGTTTGGGTTGGAAGTGACTCTTTAAAGGTTGTTTTCCTTCCCTGGGGGCTCCAAGAGCTGGGGAGGGACTTGGGACAATGAGGGATGGGACAAGGGGGAACGGCTTCCTGCTGGAAAAGGGAGATTGAGATGGGATTTGGGGAAGGAATTCCTGGCTGGGAGGGTGGGGAGGCCCTGGAATGGATTTCCCAGAGGATTTCCCATCCCTGGAAGTGTCCAAGGCCAGGTTGGAGCAGCCTGGGATGGTGGGATGGAATGGGATGGGCTTTAAGGTCCCTTCCCACCCAACCCATTCCATGAATCCACGTGTTTAAGGGCACTGAGCAAGGAAAACTCGGAGATCCTTCCCATCAAAGCAGCTCCCAGAGCGCGTTAATCCCTGTGGGAACCGAGCCCCTCCCCTCCATGTCCCTGCCATCCCGGTGATCCCTCGGGAAGCTCCGCCGGCTCCAGGCGTGGCTCATCCCACTTTTCCTCCCTTTTCCCGCTGCTCCGCTGCTCTTCCCCACCCGGTGGCGCTGGAGCATCGTGGAATCCGCGCCCTTGGAATGTTCCTCCTGCCCTGGCTCAATATTTGGGGCCGTTTCCTTTGAACTTTGGAATCTCTCCCATCCCAACTCGCCCTTCCCGGCGCTCCCGGTTCGAGGAGGGGGGAGAGTTTCTCGCCTTTCGTTTTCCTCTTGGGATTTTTGTGCTTCCCTGGGACAAATCCCGGGAAGAATTGGCTGGAATGTGCAGCCCAAATTGTTGGAGGTGTCCCTGCACTTGGCTGGAATGTCTGTGGCTGGAATGAGTTTTTCCTTCAAGGAGACCTTGATTTCTGTTCCTCATTTCCTGGGAATCCCCCCCCCCCCCCCCTCAGGATCCTCCCATGGGATTCTCCTGGGCTGCTCCTCGGGGAAAAGTGTGGATTGGGGTTTGTGATTCCTGGTTTTCCAGCCTTTTCCACGCTGGTGTGGTTGTAACTGCCCCGGGGTTTCTTATCTCTCCCCTCTGGACTTTGGAATTGCTGATAACATTCCATCCTACCCGCTCCAAAATTCCCTCGGGGTGGCTTTGGAACAGTCAAATCCTTTGGATTTTGCCACAAATCCGGCTCCAAATCCCAGTGCCAGAGGGCAGGGAGAGATGGGATATTGGGAAGGAATTCCTGGCTGGGAGGATGGGAAAACCCTGGAATGGATTTCCCAGAGGATGCCCCTGGATCCCTGGAAGTGTCCAAGGCCAGGTTGGATCCCCCCGGGATAATGGGAGGTGTCCCTTCCTAAGGAGAGGTGGGAATGGGATGATCTTTAAGGTCCCTCCATCCCAACCCATTCCATGATTCCATGAGCTGAAGGCAGCTCCTGTCCCGTTCTGTTCCAATCCAGGAATGTTTGGCTCCCAGGGGGATCCAAAGGTTTGGCTTTTCCCTTCCTTTCCTCCCTTCCTGTTGCTTCTGGAACTGGACGTGGCTTGGCCACGGACCCTCGGGTTCCAATTCCAGCTGGGAATGGTCTCTTGGCGTCTCCAAGGCTTTGTTTTAGTCTCTCTGGATGTGCTGGAGAAGCCGAGGGATGGATAAATCCCACGTGGAAGCTTCTCCAGTCCTCGGCATTTCCTTGCAGACACTCCAGTTTTCCCCCTGGATTCACCTGGGCAGGTTTGTTTTCCCCCTTGGCACGAAAATCCCATTATGGGCATAATCTTTGCCCTCATTTCCTATCAAGTTCCTTGGAATTAATTAATTCCTTATTGACTTCCTCGGAGTCCATTAATTTGGAGTTCCCTGGTTCCCTCAGGTCAGGGCTCCGGAGGGTCTGGAGCGTGGAGGAGAAAGCTGGGAATGAACATCCAGGCTGGGGATCAGCTCACAGGGAATATAAACCCAGCCCTTATCTGCTCTGCCCAGACAATCCCGGCTCAACCAGGTCCATAAAATGTTCCTTATCAGCTGCCTGGAATTTTATCCTGATGTGGAACGAGGCCGCTCCTTCCTCGGATCCTCCCCGGAGCAGGTTTTCCTGGGAATGAGAAGGTTTTCCCAGTTCAGAGCTGCCTGGACTCCTTCCCTGCAGACTGGGAAGAGAAGGGAGGAGGGATCCCATCCAGGATTCCTTTGGATAAGGGGTTAAACCCCCTCCATCCAAGTGGGATGTGGTGGGAATAAAAGATCCCACCCGGCCCTGCAGACCTGCTCCATTTCCTGGGCTGGAATCCTCCAGGATTCCATGAGAATTCATCCTGGCTGAGTGGTGTTTTCGAATTCCTGTGTTTTCCATGTGAGGAACAGGGATTTCCTGGATCTGAGGCCTGTTTTCCATGTAAAAAACAGGGATTTGATGGATCTGAGGCCTGTTTTCCATGTAAAAACCAGGGATTGCAGGATCTGAGGCCTGTTTTCCATGTAAAAACCAGGGATTTGCTGGATCTGAGGCCTGTTTTCCATGTGAGGAATGGATTTGCTGGATCTGAGGCCTGTTTTCCATGTAAAAAACAGGGATTGCAGGATCTGAGGCCTGTCTTCCATGTAAAGAACAGGGATTTGCTGGATCTGAGGCCTGTTTTCCATGTGAGGGACAGGGATTTGTTGGATCTGAGGCCTGTTTTCCATGTAAAAACCAGGGATTGATGGATCTGAGGGCTGTTTTCCGTGTAAAGAACAGGGATTTGCTGGATCTGAGGTCTATTTCCCATGTGAGAAACGGATTTGCTGGATCTGAGGCCTGTTTTCCATGTAAAAAACAGGGATTTCCTGGATCTGAGGCCTGATTTCAATGTGAGGAACAGGGATTTGTTGGATCTTTTCCACGTGAGGA
>NW_020888282.1:0-1128 GCF_003945725.1 Corapipo altera
TTTTTTGGGAATTTTGGTGTGGTTTTTTGGGGGAATTTCAGGGACTTCTTTGGGAATTTTGGGGGATTTTGGGGGAATTTTTGGGGAATTTTTTGGGGATATTTTAGGAATTTTTTTGGATTTTTTTTGGGAATTCTGGGGAGGTTTTTTGGGGGGAAATCTCAGGGGCTTTTTTGGGAATTTTTGGGGATTTTGGGGGAATTTTTGGGGAATTTTTTGGGGATATTTTGGGAATTTTTGGGGGATATTTTGGGAATTTTTGGGGGATATTTTGGGAGTTTTTTGGGGAGTTTTTTTGGGGAGTTTTTTTGGGATTTTTTTTGGGTGTTTTTTGGGAATTTTTGGGGTTTTTTGAGATTTTTTTGGGAAATTTTTTTTTATATTTTGGGAATTTTTGGGGGATTTTTGGGGTGTTTTTTGGGGAGTTTTTTGGGGTGGTTTTTTGGGGAATTTTCACTTCGAAATCCGAGAATTCCAAGCTTCCGAGATTTCCCGCCGGAATTCCGGGAATCTGAGGGGAAAGAGGGGAAAAAAAAATTCCGGGAGTTCCCGGGAAAATTCCAGGAATTTCTCAGTTTTCGTTGCTGGGAAAATTCCAGGAATTCCTAGAAAAATTCCAGGATTTCCTGGAAAAATTCCCAGAATTTCTCAGTCTTAATTTCTGGAAAAATTCCAGGAGTTCCTGGGAAAATTCCTGGAATTTCTCAGCCTTCATTCCCGGAAAAAATTCCAGGAATTCCTGGAAAAATTCCCGGAAAAAATTCCTGGAATTCCCGGGAAAATTCCAGGATTTCTTGGGAAAAATTCCCAGAATTTCTCAGCCTTAATTTCTGGAAAAATTCCCAGAATTCCAGGAATTTCTCAGTCTTCATTCCCGGAAAAAATTCCTGGAATTCCTGGAAAAATTCCCGGAAAAAATTCCTCACCATTCCTGGAAAAATTCCAGGATTTTGTGGGAAAAATTCCTGGAATTTCTCAGTTTTCATTCCAAGAAAAATTCCAGGAATTTCTCAGTCTTAATTCCTGGAAAAATTCCCGGAAAAAATTCCTCACCGTTCCTGGAAAAATTCCAGGAATTCCTGGAAAAATTCCAGGAATTTCTCAGCTTTCATTCCTGGAAAAAATTCC
>NW_020888282.1:1228-1754 GCF_003945725.1 Corapipo altera
GAAAAATTCCAGGAATTTCTCAGCTTTCATTCCTGGAAAAAATTCCAGGAAAAAATTCCTGGAATTCCCGGGAAAATTCCAGGAATTCCTGGGAAAAATTCCAGGATTTTCTCACCTTTAATTTCTGGAAAAATTCCCAGAATTCCAGGAATTTCTCAGTCTTCATTCCCGGAAAAAATTCCTGGAATTCCTGGAAAAATTCCCGGAAAAAATTCCTCATTATTCCTGGAAAAATTCCAGGATTTCCTGGAAAAATTCCAGGAATTCCTGGGAAAAATTCCAGGAATTTCTCAGCCTTTATTCCTGGAAAATTTCCTGCCCAAAAATCAGGAATAAACCCTTGGAATTTTCCCCTGGATCCTTCCCAAAATTTGGGAATAAACCCTTGGAATTTTCCCCTGGATCCTTGGGAAGAAATCCCAAATTTCCTGCCCAAAATTCGGGAAGAAACCCTTGGAAATTTTTTTTCCAAACCCTGAAATTCCCAAATTCCAAACCCTGGAATTCCCAAATTCCAAAGAATTCC
>NW_020888282.1:1764-3035 GCF_003945725.1 Corapipo altera
TCCAAAGAATTCCCAAATTCCAAACCCTGGAATTCCCAAATTCCAAACCCTGAAATTCCCAAATTCCAAAGAATTCCCAGATTCCCAAACCCTGGAATTCCCAAATCCCAAATTCCAAAGAATTCCCAAATTCCAAACCCTGGAATTCCCAAATTCCAAAGAATTCCCAAATCCCAAACCCTGGAATTCCCAAATCCCAAAGAATTCCCAAATTCCAAACCCTGGAATTCCTGGATCCCAAAGAATTCCCGGATCCCAAACCCTGGAATTCCCAAATTCCAAAGAATTCCCAAATTCCAAAGAATTCCCAGATTCCAAACCCTGGAATTCCCAAATTCCAAACCCTGGAATTCCCAAATCCCAAAGAATTCCCAAATTCCAAACCCTGGAATTCCCAAATTCCAAACCCTGGAATTCCCAGAATTTAGGATTTATCCCGGAATTTGGGATTTATCCCAGAATTTAGGATTTATCTGGAATTTGGGATTTATCGGGAATTTGGGATTTATCCCAAAATTTGGGATTTATCCCAGAAATTAGGATTGATCCCAGAATTTGGGATTTATCTGGAATTTAGGATTTATCTGGAATTTGGGATTTATCCCAGAATTTAGGATTTATCCCGGAATTTGGGATTTATTTGGAATTTTGGATTTATCCCAGAATTTGGGATTTATCCCAGAATTTAGGATTTATCTGGAATTTGGGATTTATCCCAGAATTTGGGATTTATCCCAGAATTTGGGATTTATCTGGAATTTAGGATTTATCTGGAATTTGGGATTTATCCCGGAATTTGGGATTTATCTGGAATTTAGGATTTATCCCAAAATTTGGGATTTATCCCAGAATTTGGGATTTATCCCAGAATTTGGGATTTATCTGGAATTTGGGATTGATCCCAGAATTTGGGATTTATCCCGGAATTTGGGATTTATCTGGAATTTAGGATTTATCTGGAATTTGGGATTTATCCCAGAATTTGGGATTTATCTGGAATTTGGGATTTATCCTGGAATTTGGGATTGATCCTGGAAATTTATCCGGGATAAAAAGGGGCGGGGTCAGGGAGGGGATTTTTGGGAATTTTGGGGGTTCCGGGAATGGGAAAAAAAATTAAAGGGAACAAAAAAAAAAAGAGGGAAATGAAAATAAATTTAATAAAAAATGAGGGGAAATGGGATTAAATTAAATTAAATTAAATAAAATTAAAAAAATAAAATAAAATTAAATTAAATTAATTAATTAAATGAAATAAAATAAAATAATAA
>NW_020888283.1:0-2799 GCF_003945725.1 Corapipo altera
GGAGGTTCTGGGGCATTCCCGGGAATTACAGCACTGATTAATTAAGAGAAAATAATTAATGGAATTAATTAATTAAGGGCAATTAATTGAATCTCTGATAGAATGAACAGGGTCCTCCAGGCCAGAGGGGCTTCTGGAACATTCCCTGTGCTCCTAATGGAAAAATCCCGGATCCAGCCGGAGGTTCTGGATCCTTCCTGCTAATTAACAGCTAATTAACAGCACTGATTAATTAAGGAGGGAGGGGGCAGCTCCTCCTGGAAACAGGCTCCACTCCCACTCGGAGCTGGGAAACGGAGCCGGGAGGGAAAGGAGGGAAGAGGAGCCCGTTTTTCCAGGGAAATTCCGGATTCCCGGGATATCCCAGCGGCGGGAGAATTCCCGGGAGAGATTCCAGAGCCCCGGGAGCCGGGAGGAGAGGGTGGGATGGGTTTGGATCGGCACATCCAGCCCCATCCAGCGGGATCGGGAAGGGCCGGGGGGGGGGGGGGGGGCGGAAACGCCGATCCCGGAATTCCGGGAGCGAATCCCTGCGGGGAGTTTTCCGTGGGCTGTGACATTCCCTGTCCCTTCCCGGCATTCCCAGGTGGACCCGGAGAAGCAGCAGGTGACGGTGGAAGGCGGGATCCTCCTCTCGGAGCTCAACAAGGAGCTGGACAAGCACGGGCTGGCCCTGGAAAAGTGAGAGCGGCATTCCCGGGATTCTCCACTGGGATCATTCTCCAGGAGTCCATCCCTGGGATCATTCCCAGCGTTCATCCTCGGAATTCTCCCGCTGTCCATCCCTGGGATTCTCCCTGGGGTTCTCCCGGTGTCCGTCCTTGGAATTCTCCTGATGTCCATTCCTTGGGATTCTCCCGGTGTCTGTCCTTGGAATTCTCTGGGTGTCCATCCCTGGGGACATTCCTGGTGTCCATCCCTTGGGATTCTCCCTGGAGGTTCTCCTGGTGTCCATCCTTGGGGACATTCCCAGCCCTGGGAATTCTTCCGGTGTCCATCCCTGGGATCATTCCCAGTTTCCATCCCTGGGATCATTCCCGGTGTCCATCCCTGGGGATCCTCCAGGAACAGGAGGAGAGGGAACGGCCTCCAGCTGGGCCAGGGGAAGTTTAGTGGGATCTTGGGAACAATTCCCACATGGAAATGGTGGTTAAACCTTGGAATGAACTTCCCAGGGCAGGGCTGGAGTCGCCATTCCCGGAGGGATTTCCAGTCCCTGTGGATGTGGCCCTTGGGGACACGGGTCAGGGGTGGGCTGGGCAGTGCTGGGAATGGTTGGAATCCATGATCCCAGAGGGATTTTCCAACCTGAAGCATCCCTAAGGATTCTGTGCCATCCTGGCACTGTCCCAGCTCTCCACAATTCCCTGGCAGGAAGTTCCGGGAGGTCCCCAATTCCCAGGGAATGAGGGACAGGAGGAGAGGGAACGGCCTCCAGCTGGACCAGGGATATTGGGATATCCAGTGGGATATCGGGAACAATTCCCACATGGAAAAGTTCACCCAGTGGTGGATTCCCCATTCCCGGAGGGATTTAAATCCCTGTGGATGTGGCCCTCGGGGACACGGATCCATGGTGGCCTTGGAAGTGCTGGGAATGGTTGGATTCCGTGATTCCGGAGGGATTTTCCATCCCAACCCCCTCCCGGATTCCCTGGAGTGGGAATCTTTTCCCCGCTTTGTTTGAACTTCCCCCTGGCCCCCGGTTGGATGGAGGCACCTTTTTCCCTGGATTTTTTTCCCTGTGGATGGGGATGAATCCATGTGGGAAGGGTCTCTCCCGGAGGAGGGATCCATCCCCATTCCCGTTCCCGTTCCCATTCCCAGTTTAGGGGCCGTGTCCGAGGTGTCGGCGGCCGGAGTGATCGGCACCGGGACCCACAACACCGGGATCCGCCACGGAATCCTGCCCACCCAGGTGAGATCCCGGGGAATTCCCAGCATTCCAGGGAATCCCCGGCATCCAGGGAATCCCCAGGATCCCAGGGAACCACCAGTATTCCAGGGAATTCCCAGTATCCCAAGGAATTCCCAGCATTCCAGGGAACTCCCAGTATCCCAGGGAACTCCCAGTATCCCAGGGAATTCCCAGTATCCCAGGGAATTCCCAGTATTCCAGGGAATCCCCCGCATCCAGGGAACCTGCAGTATCCCAGGGAACCCCCAGTATTCCAGGGAATTCTCAGTATTCCAGGGAATCCTCAGCATTCCAGGGAATCCCCAGCGTCCCAGGGAATCCCCAGCATTCCAGGGAACTCCCAGAATTCCAGGGAACCCCCAGAATTCCAGGGAACCCCCAGCATTCCATGGAACCCCCAGCATTCCAGAGAACCCCCAGCATTCCAGGGAATCCTCAGTATTCCAGGGAATTCCCATCATCCTTGGGAACACCCAGCACTCCAGGGTATCCCCAGCATCCCAGGGAACCCCCAGTATCCCAAGGAATCCCCAGCATCCCAAGGAATCCCCAGCATTCCCAGGGAATCCCCAGCATCCCATGGAATCCTCAGTATTCCAGGGAATCCCCAGCATTCCAGGGAATTGTGACCCGGCGCTGGGGTTGGGAATTCCCAACCGCTCCCTCCGATGGATCCTGTGGAAAAGGGAAGCTCCACCAGCCCCGCCCCTGGATCCTGGGAATGTGGGAAGTTGGGAAAAGGTGTCTCCAGGCAGGGAATAAGTCCTGGAATTCCAGGGAAAAGCAGGGAATGCTGCATCCCAAGGAATGTGGGAACTTGGGAAAAGGTGGGTCCAGGCAGGGAATGAGCCCTGGAATCCCAGGGAAAAGCAGGGAGATGC
>NW_020888283.1:2809-3035 GCF_003945725.1 Corapipo altera
TGTCTCCAGGCAGGGAATGAACCTTGGAATCCCGGGGAAAAGCAGGGAATGCTGCATCCCAAAGAATCCTGGGAACAGGACTGGGAAAAGTGTGGGAAAAGGTTGGTCCAGGCAGGGAATGAGCCCTGGAATCCCAGGAAAAACAGGGAATGCTGCATCCCAAGGAATGTGGGAGCTTGGGAAAAGGTGTCTCCAGGCAGGGAATGAGCCCTGGAATCCCAGGGAA
>NW_020888284.1:0-1145 GCF_003945725.1 Corapipo altera
GGTTGGGGGTTTTTGGGTTGCCCTGAGTTTTGGGAGCCCTGGTTGGGCATTTTTGGGTCGCCCTGAGCTTTGGGAGCTCTGGCTGGGGGGTTTTGGGTTGCCCTGAGATTTGGGAGCCCTGGTTGGGGGTTTTTGGGTAGCCCTGAGCTCCCCCCTCCCCCACAGCCCACGGACCCCCCCTAAGTCCCCCCCAGCCCCGGGGTTGCCCCCAACTTTGTCCTCAGCCAATCACAAAGCGCCCACGCCGCCTGCGCCCAATCCCAGCGCGCCACGCTGATGACTCATCAGTCGCCGGGCAGATGAGGCTCCAAAAGTACCCCCAACTTTGTCCTCAGCCAATCACTAAGCGCCCGCACCGCCTACACCCAATCACAGCGCGCCGTGCTGATGACTCATCAGTCGCCGGGCAGACGTGCCGGCAAAAGGACCCCGACTCTGCCCTCAGCCAATCAGAGCTCGCCGCGCTGATGACTCATCAGTCGCCGGGCAGACGCGCCGCCAAAAGGGCCCCGACTCTGCCCTCAGCCAATCAGAGCGCGCCGCGCTGATGACTCATCAGTCGCCGGGCAGACGCGCCGCCAAACACGCCCCCAATTTCGCTCTCAGCCAATGAAAGGGCGCCCCAAATCCCCCCAAAAGGGCCCCGCGCGGGTGGTTTTGGGGTGCGGGCACCTTGATGGCGGTGATGGCGAAGGCGATCTTGCGGCGCCCGTCGATGTTGGTGTTGAGCACCCGCAGAATGTGCTGGAACTTCTCGGGGATCACCAGAGACTGTGGGGACACGGGGGGGGGTGGCACCGGGTCACCCCCGGCTTGGGGACACCCCCGGCTTGGGGACACCCCGGGGACACCCCGGGGGTGGGTTTAGGGGGGCTGGGGGGGATTGGAGGGGGGTTTGGTGTGGTTTTAAGGGGGTTGGGGACACCTGGAGGAGACTAAGAACAACTTTGGGACGGCTTGGAGACACTTTGGGGACACCTTGGAAAAGCTCGGGGGACAGTTTAGGGGGGTTGGGAATCATTGGAGAGGAATTGGGGTGATTTTAGAGGGTTGGGGACACCTTGGGGATGGTTTAGGGGGGCTGGGGGTGATTGGAGGGGGATTTGGGGTGGTTTTGGAGGGGTTGGGGACACTTTGGGGGCAGT
>NW_020888284.1:1245-3034 GCF_003945725.1 Corapipo altera
ATTTGGGGTGGTTTTGGAGGGGTTGGGGACACTTTGGGGGCAGTTTAGGGGGGCTGGGGGTGATTGAACTGGGGATTTGGGGTGGTTATAGACACATCGGGGACACCTTGGGGACAGTTTTGAAGGTTTTGGAGACACCTGGAGGGCACTGGGGACACCCTGGGGACACTTTGGGGACAGTTTAGGGGGGCTGGGGGTGATTGGAGGGGGGTTTGGGGTGGTTTTGGAGGGGTTGGGGACACTTTGGGGACAGTTTTGAGGGGTTTGGGGACACCTGGAGGGCACTGGGGACACCCTGGGGACACCTTGGGGACAGTTTAGGGGGGCTGGAGGTGATAGGAGGGGGATTTGGGGTGGTTTTAAGGAGTTTGGGGACAGTTTTGAAAGGTTTGGGGACACCTGGAGAGGACTGGGGACACCCTGGGGACAGTTTAGGGGGGCTGGGGGCGATTGGAGGAGGGTTTGGGGACAGTTTTGAAGAGTTTGGGGACACCTGGAGGGCACTGGGGACACCCTGGGGACACCTTGGGGACAGTTTAGGGGGGCTGGGGGTGGTTGCAGGGGAGCTGGGGTGGTTTTAAAGGGGTTGGGGACACTTTGGGGACAGTTTTGAAGAGTTTGGGGACACCTGGAAAGCACTGGGGACACCCTGGGGACACCTTGGGGACAGTTTAGGGGGGCTGGAGGTGATAGGAGGGGGGTTTGGGGTGGTTTTAAGGGGTTTGGGGACAGTTTTGAAGGGTTTGGGGACACCTGGAGGGAACTGGGGACACCCTGGGGACACCTTGGGGGTGGTTTTTGGGTGGTTGGGGGTAACTGAAAGGGGTCAGGGTGTTCTTAAGGGGTTTTGGAACACGCGGAGGGAGTTGGACACATCTTTGGGACAGTTTTGGGGGCTCTGGGGACACCTGGAAGGAACTGGGGACATTTTGGGGATATCTGAGATACCTTGGGGACAATTGGGACACCCTGGAGACAGTTTTAGGTGTTTGAAAGGAGGGGTGGGGTGGTTTTGCAGGGGTTGGGGACACCTGGAGGGACTTGGGGACACCTTGGGGACATCTGGGGGGGTGGTTGAAGGGGGGCCCGGGAGGCGTTTTAAGAGGGTTTGGAACATTTTTGGGAGATCCCAAGGCCCCTCAGTGCCACCCCCCGGCCCCATTAATGCCAAACCAGCCCCTCCAGTGCCAACCCAGGAACCCCAGACCCCCCCAGTGCCACCCCCGACCCCACTAATGCCACCCCCGACCCCCCTCCCAACCCCCTCAGTGTCCCCCTCGACCCCACAAATTCCACCCCAAAGAGCTGCCAGTGCCACCCCAGATCCCCCCCAAGCCCCTCAGTGTCCCCCAAAGCCACCCTCGACCCCCCCAGTGTCACCTCCCGGCCCCCAAATGTCCCCCCAGACCTCTCAACCCTCGGGGTCCTCCCTGAGGGGACCCCCGGCCGCCATGTTGGGAGAGGGTGATGGTGTCCCCCCCATCTCCCCTCACCCCTCCGCCATCTCCTCTCGCCGCCGCCTCATCCCCACCCCGCCACCCTCGGGGGTCCCCCCGCCATCCCCCCGCGCCGCTCCCGGTCCCCAAATACCCCCCCCAGTGCCCTCCGGCCCCGGGTGCCTCCCTGAGGGGATCCCCGGCCGCCATGTTGGGGGGGGCGCGGGGTAGCCCCCCATCTCCCCTCACCCCTCCGCCATCTCCTCTCGCCGCCGCCCCATCCCCGCCCCGCCACCCTCGGGGGTCCCCCCCGCCATCCCCCCGCGCCGCCCCCGCCCCGCCCGGCGCCGATG
>NW_020888285.1:0-3033 GCF_003945725.1 Corapipo altera
GGTGGGGGGCAGTGGGCAGCACCCCCTGAGGGGGGTGGGGGGCAGTGGGCAGCACCCCCTGAGGAGGGTGGGGGGCAGTGGGCAGCACCCCCTCCGGCCCCTTCCCGGCGGAACCTGCGGGATCCCTTTCCCTCTGGGAATGATCGGATCCCTTTCCCTCTGGAATGATCGGATCCCTTTCCCTCCGGATCCCTTTCCCTCGGGAATGATCGGATCCCTTTCCCTCGGGAATGATCGGATCCCTTTCCCTCTGGGAATGATCGGCTCTTCCCGCCGCGGGTCCCAGAGCTGTTTTTTCCCCGCTTTGCCGTCTGGTGGAATTTGCTGAGGAGAGGAGAGGGCTTGGAAAGCTCCGGGGCGGCTTCCCACCTCTGCCGCGTTCCACCCCCCATCCCAAATTTGTGCTCTTTAAGGTTTCCCCCGTGCCCAGAAGCCCCGGTGTGAGCCGGGTGTGACACGGCTCGAGTGGCAATCCCAGAAATCCCGCCCCGCCCGCTGGATCCACGGCCGTGGATCATCTGGAACCTCTGCAGAACCCTCCTCATTCCCCTCAGAGCTTCCGAAATCCCTCGGCATCCTCGGGGGGGGGGGAGCCCCGCTGCCTCTCCCTGCCCTTTCTCCTGCGGTGCCACGGAACGTCAGTCCCCGGCCCGGGGAAATGGGAATTGCTGCCCTCACCCCCCCGGTGCTGCCCTCACCCCCCCGGTGCTGCCCTCACCCCCCCGGTGCTGCCCTCACCCCCCCGGTGCTGCCCTCACCCCCCCGGGGTTGGTTTGGGGGAAAGTGCAAACGGGAATTTTCTGTGTCCGAGAGCCCTGGGGGGCTGTGGGGCTGCTCCTGCTGTGCCAGGGAAAACCAGCTCTGGGGATCCTGGTCCTGCTGTGCCAGGGAAAACCAGCTCTGGAATCCTGCCCTGTGCTGCTCCTGCTGTGCCAGAGGAATCCAGCTCTGGGATCCTGGTCCTCCCGTGCAGGGGAGATCCGGCACGGGGCTGCTGCTCCTGCTGTGCCAGGGAAAACCAGCTCTGGCATCCTGCCCTGTGCTGCTCCTGCTGCTCCCGTCATGCCAGGGAAAGCTGGCTCTGGCCTCCTGCTCTGTGCTGGTGCTGTTCCTGCTGCTCCTGCTGTGCCAGGGAAAGCTGGCTCTGACCTCCTGCTCTGTGCCAGTGTTCCGTGCCAGTGCTGCTCATCTGCTCCTGCTGTGCCAGAGGAAACTATCCCTGGCATGAGCTCTGACAGTGTTCTGTGCCAGTGCTGCTCATCTGCTCCTGCTGTGCCAGAGGAAACTGTCCCTGGCATGAGCTCTGCTCTGTGCCAGTGTTCTGTGCTGGTGCTGCTGCTGCTGCTCCCTCTGTGCCAGGGGAAACCGGCTGTGCCATCCTGCTCTGTGCTGTGCTGGTGCTCTGTGCTGTGCCAGCGTTCTGTGCCAGTGCTGCTCCTGCTGTGCCAGGGAAAAACAGCTCTGGCATCCTGCTCTGTGCCATGCTGGTGCTGCTCCTGCTGTGCCAGGGAAAAACAGCTCTGGCCTCCTGCTCTGTGCTGTGCCAGTGCTGCCCCTGCTGCTCCCATCATGCCAGGGAAAACTGGCTCTGGCATCCTGCTCTGTGCTGGTGCTGTTCCTGCTGCTCCTGCCATGCCAGGGAAAAACAGCTCTGGCATCCTGCTCCGTGCCAGTGTTCTGTGCCAGTGCTGCTCATCTGCTCCTGCTGTGCCGGAGGAAACTGTCACTGGCATGAGCTCTGACAGTGTTCTGTGCCAGTGCTGCTCCTGCTGTGCCAGGGAAAAACAGCTCTGGCATCCTGCTCCGTGCCAGTGTTCTGTGCCACTGCTGCTCATCTGCTCCTGCTGTGCCAGAGGAAACTGTCCCTGGCATGAGCTCTGCTCTGTGCCAGTGTTCTGTGCTGGTGCTGCTCCTGCTGCTCCCTCTGTGCCAGGGGAAACCAGCTGTGCCATCCTGCTGTGTGCTGTGCTGGTGCTCTGTGCTGTGCCAGCGTTCTGTGCCGGTGCTGCTCCTGCTGTGCCAGGGAAAAACCGTCTCTGGCCTCCTGCTCTGTGCCAGTGTTCCGTGCCAGTGCTGTTCCTGCTGTGCCAGGGAAAAACAGCTCTGGCATCCTGCTCTGTGCCAGTGTTCTGTACTGTACCAGAGCTCTGTGCCAGTGCCCTGTGCCGGTGTTCTGTGCCATGCCAGAGCTCTGTGCCAGTGTTCTGTGCTGTGCCAGTGCTGCTCCTGCTGTCCCAGGGAAAACTGGCTCTGCCCTCCTGCTCTCTGCTGGTGCTGTTCCTGCTGCTCCTGCCATGCCAGGGAAAAACAGCTCTGGCCTCCTGCTCTGTGCCAGTGTTCTGTACTGTACCAGAGCTCTGTGCCAGTGCCCTGTGCCGGTGTTCTGTGCCATGCCAGAGCTCTGTGCCAGCGTTCTGTGCCGTGCTGGTGTTCTGTGCCGTGCCAGAGCTCTGTGCTGGTGCTGCTCCTGCTGCTTCTGCTGTGCCAGGGGAATCTGCCATCCTGCTCTGTGCTGTGCCAGCGCTCTGTGCTGTGCCAGTGTGCTGGTGCTGTGCCTGCTGTGCCAGGGCAATCTGGCTCTGCCATCCTGCTGTGTGCTGTGCTGGTGCTCTGTACTGTGCCAGCGTTCTGTGCCAGTGCTGCTCCTGCTGTGCCAGGGGAAACCGGCTGTGCCATCCTGCTGTGTGCTGTGCTGGTGCTCTGTGCTGTGCCAGCGTTCTGTGCTGGTGCTCCATGCTGTGCCAGGGGAAACCGGCTGTGCCATCCTGCTGTGTGCTGTGCTGGTGCTCTGTGCTGTGCCAGCGTTCTGTGCTGGTGCTCTGTGCTGTGCCAGGGCAGTCTGGCTCTGTCCCGTGCTGGTGCTCCGTGCTGTGCCGTGCCCTGGGCTGTGCCAACCTCGCTCTCCATGCTGCTGTTCCATGCTGCTGTTCCATGCCACTGCTCTGCCTGGTGCCACGGTGCCGTGCCAGCGTTTCCCCCTGTGCTGGTGTCACTCTGTGCCAGTGTCACACTCTGTGCCAGTGTCACTCTGTG
>NW_020888286.1:0-3032 GCF_003945725.1 Corapipo altera
GCTCTATAGGCCTCATAGGCCCCACAGGCCTCATATGGCCCCCTAGGCCTCAAAGGCTTTATAGGCCTTGCAGGCCTCATATGGCCCCATAGGCCTCACAGGTCTTGTAGGCCCCACAGGCCCCATAGGCCTCACAGACCCCATATGGTCCCATAGGCCTCACAGGTCTTGTAGGTCTCACAGGCCCCATATGGTCCCATAGGCTTCATAGGCCTTGTAGGCCTCACAGGCCCCATATGGCCCCATAGGCCTCATAGGCCTCACAGGCCTCACAGGTCCTATAGGCCTCACAGGTCCCATATGGCCCCATAGGCCTCACAGGCCTCACAGGTCCTATAGGCCTCACAGACCTTATGGGCCCCATAAACCCCATAGATCCCAAAGGCCTCATATGACCCCATAGACCTCACAGGCCCCACAGGCCACATAGGCCCCACAGGCCCTATAGGCCCCACAGACCCCATATGGTCCCATAGGCCTCATAGGCCCTACAGGTCTCATAGGCCTCACAGGCCTTATAGGCCTCATATCGTGCCACAGGCCCCATAGACCCCACAAAGGCCCTACAGGCCTCAAAGACCTTATAGGCCTCGTGTACCCTATAGACTCTATAGGCCTCAAAAACCCCATAGGGCTCACAGGCCCCATAGATCCCACAGGCCTCACAGGCCTCAAAGGCCGCACAGGCCCTGTAGGCCCCACAGGCCCCAGAGACCCCCGTAGGCCCCAAAAGCCCCAAAGTCCTCAAAGGCCCCAGAGGCCCCATAAGCCCCATAGGCCCCAAAAGCCCCAAAGTCCTCAAAGGCCCCAGAGGCCCCATAAGCCCCAGAGGCCCCAAAAGCCCCATAGGCGCTACAGGCCAAAAAGGCCTCAAAGGCCTCATAGGCCTCAAAGGTCCCATAGGCCCCATAGACCCCACAAAGGCCCCACAGGCCCCACAGGCCCGAGAGACCCCCACAGGCCTTATAGGTCCCACAGGCCCCAAAAGCCCCACAAAGGTCCCATAGGCCCCACAGGCCCCAAAAGCCCCACAGGTCTCAAAGGCCCCATAGGCCCCAAAAGCCCCATAGGTCCTACAGGCCAAAAAGGCCTCAAAGGCCTCATAGGCCTCAAAGGTCTCATAGGCCCCAGAGACCCCACAAAGGCCCCACAGGCCTCAAAGGCCCCACAAAGATCCCGTGGGCCCCAAAAGCCTCAAAGACCCCACAGGCCCCATAGGCCCCGTCTGGCCCGATAGACCTCACAGACCCCACAAAGACCCCGTAGACCCCACAGACCTAAAAGGCCCCACAGGCCCCAGAGACCCCTGTAGGCCCCAAAAGCCCCATAGGCCTCACAGGCCCCAGAGACCCCCACAGGCCCCAAAACCCCCATAAACCCCACAGGCCTCATAGACCCCACAAAGGTCCCAAAGGCCTCAAAGGCCTCACAGGCCCCATAGGCCCCAGAGACCCCGTAGGTCCCAAAAGCCCCAGAGGCCTCACAGGCCCCACAGGCCTCATGTGCCCCATAGGCCCCATAGACCCCACAAAGGCCCCACAGACCCCACAGGCCCCAGAGACCCCCCCAGGACCCAAAACCCCCATAAGCCCCACAGGCCTCATAGACCCCACGAAGGCCCCAAAGACCCCACAAAGACCCCATAGGTCCCACAGGCCTCAAAGGCCCCACAGACCTCATAGGCCCAATAGATGCCACAAAAGCCTCAAAGGCCCCACAGACCCTAAAAGCCCCACAGGCCTCAAAGACCCCACAAAGGTCCCGTAGGCCCCATAGGCCTCAAAGACCCCACAGGCCCCATAGGCCCAATAGATGCCACAAAGACCTCAAAGGTTCCGTAGGCCCCAAAAGCCCCACAGGCCTCAAAGACCCCACAAAGGCGCCGTAGGTCCCACAGGTCTCAAAGGTCCCACAGGCTCCATAGGCCCAATAGATGCCACAAAGGCCTCAAAAGCCCCATAGGCCCCAAAAGCCCCACAGGCCTCAAAGGTCCCACAGGTCCCATAGGTCCAATAGATGCCACAAAGGCCTCGAAGACCTCACAGGCCCCATAGGCCCCACAGACCCCAAAGACCCCACAAAGGTCCCGTAGGTCCCACAGGCCTCAAAGGCCCCACAGGCCTCATAGGCCCAATAGATGCCACAAAGACCTCAAAGGCCTCACAGGCCCCATAGGCCCCACAGGCCCCAAAGGCCCCACAAAGGTCCTGTAGGCCCCACAGGCCCCAGAGACCCCCACAGGGCCCAAAACCCCCATAAACCCCACAGGCCTCATAGACCCCACAAAGGCCCCACAGGCCTCAAAGGCCCCACAAAGATCCTGTGGGCCCCGAAAGCCTCAAAGGTCCCACAGGCCCCATAGGCCCTGTATGGCCCAATAGGTCTCACAGACCCCACAAAGGCCCTGTAGGCCCCACAGGCCTCAAAGGCCCCACAGGCCTTATAGGCCCCATAGGCCCCAAAAGCCCCATAGACCTCACAGGCCCCAGAGACTCCCACAGGCCCCAAAACCCCCATAAACCCCACAGGCCTCATAGGCCCCACAAAGGTCCCAAAGGTCTCAAAGATCCCACAGACCCCATAGGCCCAATAGATGCCACAAAGGCCTCAAAGGCCTCACAGACCCCATAGGCCCCAGAGACCCCCGTAGGCCCCGAAAGCCCCAGAGGCCTCACAGGCCCCACAGGCCTCACGTGCCCCATAGGCCCCATAGACCCCACAAAGGCCCCACAGGCCTCATAGGCCCAATAGATGCCACAAAGACCTCAAAGACTACACAGGCCCCAAAAGCCCCACAGGCCTCAAAGACCCCACAAAGGCCCCGTAGGTCCCACAGGCCTCAAAGACCCCACAGGTCTCATAGGCCCAATAGATGCCACAAAGACCTCAAAGGCCTCACAGACCCCATAGGGCCACAGGCCCCAAAGGCCCCACAAAGGCCCCATAGGCCCCATAGACCTCAAAGGTCGGACAGGCCTCATAGGCCCAATAGATGCCACAAAGGCCTCGAAGACCTCACAGGCCCCATAGGC
>NW_020888287.1:0-1145 GCF_003945725.1 Corapipo altera
GGTTGGGGGTTTTTGGGTTGCCCTGAGTTTTGGGAGCCCTGGTTGGGCATTTTTGGGTCGCCCTGAGCTTTGGGAGCTCTGGCTGGGGGGTTTTGGGTTGCCCTGAGATTTGGGAGCCCTGGTTGGGGGTTTTTGGGTAGCCCTGAGCTCCCCCCTCCCCCACAGCCCACGGACCCCCCCTAAGTCCCCCCCAGCCCCGGGGTTGCCCCCAACTTTGTCCTCAGCCAATCACAAAGCGCCCACGCCGCCTGCGCCCAATCCCAGCGCGCCACGCTGATGACTCATCAGTCGCCGGGCAGATGAGGCTCCAAAAGTACCCCCAACTTTGTCCTCAGCCAATCACTAAGCGCCCGCACCGCCTACACCCAATCACAGCGCGCCGTGCTGATGACTCATCAGTCGCCGGGCAGACGTGCCGGCAAAAGGACCCCGACTCTGCCCTCAGCCAATCAGAGCTCGCCGCGCTGATGACTCATCAGTCGCCGGGCAGACGCGCCGCCAAAAGGGCCCCGACTCTGCCCTCAGCCAATCAGAGCGCGCCGCGCTGATGACTCATCAGTCGCCGGGCAGACGCGCCGCCAAACACGCCCCCAATTTCGCTCTCAGCCAATGAAAGGGCGCCCCAAATCCCCCCAAAAGGGCCCCGCGCGGGTGGTTTTGGGGTGCGGGCACCTTGATGGCGGTGATGGCGAAGGCGATCTTGCGGCGCCCGTCGATGTTGGTGTTGAGCACCCGCAGAATGTGCTGGAACTTCTCGGGGATCACCAGAGACTGTGGGGACACGGGGGGGGGTGGCACCGGGTCACCCCCGGCTTGGGGACACCCCCGGCTTGGGGACACCCCGGGGACACCCCGGGGGTGGGTTTAGGGGGGCTGGGGGGGATTGGAGGGGGGTTTGGTGTGGTTTTAAGGGGGTTGGGGACACCTGGAGGAGACTAAGAACAACTTTGGGACGGCTTGGAGACACTTTGGGGACACCTTGGAAAAGCTCGGGGGACAGTTTAGGGGGGTTGGGAATCATTGGAGAGGAATTGGGGTGATTTTAGAGGGTTGGGGACACCTTGGGGATGGTTTAGGGGGGCTGGGGGTGATTGGAGGGGGATTTGGGGTGGTTTTGGAGGGGTTGGGGACACTTTGGGGGCAGT
>NW_020888287.1:1245-3031 GCF_003945725.1 Corapipo altera
ATTTGGGGTGGTTTTGGAGGGGTTGGGGACACTTTGGGGGCAGTTTAGGGGGGCTGGGGGTGATTGAACTGGGGATTTGGGGTGGTTATAGACACATCGGGGACACCTTGGGGACAGTTTTGAAGGTTTTGGAGACACCTGGAGGGCACTGGGGACACCCTGGGGACACTTTGGGGACAGTTTAGGGGGGCTGGGGGTGATTGGAGGGGGGTTTGGGGTGGTTTTGGAGGGGTTGGGGACACTTTGGGGACAGTTTTGAGGGGTTTGGGGACACCTGGAGGGCACTGGGGACACCCTGGGGACACCTTGGGGACAGTTTAGGGGGGCTGGAGGTGATAGGAGGGGGATTTGGGGTGGTTTTAAGGAGTTTGGGGACAGTTTTGAAAGGTTTGGGGACACCTGGAGAGGACTGGGGACACCCTGGGGACAGTTTAGGGGGGCTGGGGGCGATTGGAGGAGGGTTTGGGGACAGTTTTGAAGAGTTTGGGGACACCTGGAGGGCACTGGGGACACCCTGGGGACACCTTGGGGACAGTTTAGGGGGGCTGGGGGTGGTTGCAGGGGAGCTGGGGTGGTTTTAAAGGGGTTGGGGACACTTTGGGGACAGTTTTGAAGAGTTTGGGGACACCTGGAAAGCACTGGGGACACCCTGGGGACACCTTGGGGACAGTTTAGGGGGGCTGGAGGTGATAGGAGGGGGGTTTGGGGTGGTTTTAAGGGGTTTGGGGACAGTTTTGAAGGGTTTGGGGACACCTGGAGGGAACTGGGGACACCCTGGGGACACCTTGGGGGTGGTTTTTGGGTGGTTGGGGGTAACTGAAAGGGGTCAGGGTGTTCTTAAGGGGTTTTGGAACACGCGGAGGGAGTTGGACACATCTTTGGGACAGTTTTGGGGGCTCTGGGGACACCTGGAAGGAACTGGGGACATTTTGGGGATATCTGAGATACCTTGGGGACAATTGGGACACCCTGGAGACAGTTTTAGGTGTTTGAAAGGAGGGGTGGGGTGGTTTTGCAGGGGTTGGGGACACCTGGAGGGACTTGGGGACACCTTGGGGACATCTGGGGGGTGGTTGAAGGGGGGCCCGGGAGGCGTTTTAAGAGGGTTTGGAACATTTTTGGGAGATCCCAAGGCCCCTCAGTGCCACCCCCGGCCCCATTAATGCCAAACCAGCCCCTCCAGTGCCAACCCAGGAACCCCAGACCCCCCAGTGCCACCCCCGACCCCACTAATGCCACCCCCGACCCCCCTCCCAACCCCCTCAGTGTCCCCCTCGACCCCACAAATTCCACCCCAAAGAGCTGCCAGTGCCACCCCAGATCCCCCCCAAGCCCCTCAGTGTCCCCCAAAGCCACCCTCGACCCCCCCCCAGTGTCACCTCCCGGCCCCCAAATGTCCCCCCAGACCTCTCAACCCTCGGGGTCCTCCCTGAGGGGACCCCCGGCCGCCATGTTGGGAGAGGGTGATGGTGTCCCCCCCATCTCCCCTCACCCCTCCGCCATCTCCTCTCGCCGCCGCCTCATCCCCACCCCGCCACCCTCGGGGGTCCCCCCGCCATCCCCCCGCGCCGCTCCCGGTCCCCAAATACCCCCCCAGTGCCCTCCGGCCCCGGGTGCCTCCCTGAGGGGATCCCCGGCCGCCATGTTGGGGGGGGCGCGGGGTAGCCCCCCATCTCCCCTCACCCCTCCGCCATCTCCTCTCGCCGCCGCCCCATCCCCGCCCCGCCACCCTCGGGGGTCCCCCCGCCATCCCCCCGCGCCGCCCCCGCCCCGCCCGGCGCCGATG
>NW_020888288.1:0-3031 GCF_003945725.1 Corapipo altera
GTGCCCAAGTTGCCCCCAGCACCTGGAGTCTCAGTGACTTGGGTGGTACCCACATTGTAACCCGTGTTTGGGGGGTCTCGAGGACCTGGGGGGGGTCTCCAGATTGTCACCAGAGCTTGAGGGTGTCGAGGACAAGGTTTTCACTCCTCTTTGGGGGTCTCAGGTACTTGGGGGGGCAGTTTGTCTCCCCTGTTTGGGGATCTCAGGAACTTGTGGGGGGCCCTCATGTGGTCACTAGCACTTGGGGGATCTCAGGTACTTGGGGGTCCCCAGGTTGTCACCCGTATTTGGGGGTCTCGGGATCTTTGGGGGTGGTTGATCCCCAGATTGGCACCAGCACTTGGGGGGTCTCAAGGACACGGGGGAGGGGCAGCTTGTTACCCATATTGGGGGGTCTTGGGGACCTGGGGGGACATCTTGGGGGTCCCCAGATTGTCATCAGCACTTGAGGGTCTCAGGAATTTGGGGTCCCGAGGTCTTCACCCCTATTTGGGAGTCTCAGGGACTTGGGGGGTCCTGGGGGTCCCTGGCTGGGGTGGCCGGGCCGGGGTCTCTCCACAGCCCCCCCGGGTGTGTTGGGGGGCGCCCCGGGGGTCCCCCCGCACCCTACAAGTCTATGGTGTCACTGCCCGGGCTGCGGCTGTCGCCGTCCCCGGGGGGCCCGGGGACCCCCCCACCGTGGGCTTGGGGGGCGGGGGGGGGGCGGGGGGGCCCCCCGGCCCCGCCCTGGGGGGGGCGCCGCGGGGGGGGGCCCGGCCCCGGGGGGTCCCCGCGGGGGGGTGCTGGGGGTCGGCCCCCCCCGGGCCTGTCCCCGGGGGGGAGGGGGTGTCCCGGGCCCCTCCCCGCGCCCCCGGGGACCCCGCGGGGGGACCCCCCAAAGAGGCGGCGCGGGACAGAGCAGAGGGGCGGGGGGCGGTGGGGGGGCCCCGCGTGCTGGGACCCCGTGCGCCGGCTGTGCCAGCTGTGCCAGCTGTGCCAGCTGTGCCAGGGGTGCCAGGGGTGCCAGGGGTGCCAGGTTTTGTGGGACCTTGTGTGCCAGGGCTGCCAGCGGTGCCAGCTGTGCCAGCCATGCCCACTGTGCCAGTGGTGCCAGGTGTGCCAGGTTTGGTGGGACCTTGTGTGCTGGCCGTGCCAGCTGTGCTGGGAACTGCTGTACCAGGACCTGCTGTGCCAGGGGTGCCAGGACCCTGTGTCCCAGCTGTGCCACCTGTGCCAGCTGTGCCGGCGGTGCTCGTGGTGCCTGGTACCTGTGTCCCAGGTGTGCTGGCGGTGCCAGTTCCTGGTGTTGCTGTTCCGCTGCCCCCAGTTGTGCCAAGAGGGCCGGGGGAGCTGAGCTCCGTCCCACCGGCTGTGCCAGCTGTGCCATGAGTGCCAGGTGCACTGGCTGTGCCAGCTGTGCCAGCTGTGCCAGCTCTGTCACCCCCCTTGGTGCCGGTGCTGCCGGTCCCGGCAGTTCCAGCAGTAGTGATTCCTGGGGTTCCAGTGGTGGGGGTTCTTGGTGTTCCAGAGGTGGCAGTTCCCAGTGTTCCAGCTGTGGTGGTTCCCGGTGTTCCGGCTGAGGTGGTTCCTGATGTTCCAGCTGTGGTGGTTCCTGATGTTCCAGCTGTGGTGGTTCCTGATGTTCCAGCTGTGGTGGTTCCCGGTGTTCCGGCTGAGGTGGTTCCCGGGGTTCCAGCAGTGGTGGTTCCTGATGTTCCAACTGTGGCAGTTCCCAGTGTTCCAGCTGTGGTGGTTCTCGGTGTTCCAGCTGTGGTGGTTCCTGGGGTTACAGCTGTGGTGGTTCCTGATGTTCCAGCTGTGGCAGTTCCCGGTGTTCCAGCTGTGGTGGTTCCTGGTGTTCCAGCTGTGGTGGTTCCTGATGTTCCAGTTGTGGTGGTTCCTGGTGTTCCAGCAGTGGTGGTTCCTGGGGTTCCAGCTGTGGCAGTTCCTGGTGTTCCAGCTGTGGTGGTTCCCATTGTTCCAGCTGTGGTGGTTCCTGATGTTCCAGCAGTGGTGGTTCCCGGGGTTCCAGCTGTGGTGGCTCCCAGTGTTCCAGCTGTGGCTGTTCCTGGGGTTCCAGCAGTGGTGGTTCCTGGGGTTCCAGCTGTGGTGGTTCCCGTTGTTCCAGCCGTGCCACTCCCAGTCACACCAGTTGTGCCCATCCCAGTTCCCCCAGTTGTGCCCATGCCCTGGGTTGTGCCGACCCCCGGTAACACTGTTGTGCTGGTGCCGGTGTTCCCGATGTTCTCAGTGTTCCCGGTGTTCCCGGTGGTGCTGATGACGCTGATCCCGGTGCTCCCATTGCTCCCAGTTTTCCCAGAGCTGCCGATGATGCTGATCCCATTGTTCTTGGCCTTCCCGGCGTTCCCGGTGCTCCTGATAACGCCGCCGCCGGTATTCCCGGTGTTCCCGGGGCCCCCGATCCCGCCGTTCCCGATGCGGAACATTCCCGGCGCTCCCAAGGCCTCGTCGATGGAGCGGCGCAGGTCGATGGGGGAGGGGGGTCGGTACCCGGCCGTGGGGTCCCCGTCACACTCGAAGGGGGACTCGGGGGGTCCCCCCGCCTCCTCCCCCCCCCGCCCGCCGCCCTCGGGGGGCTCCGGGGAGTCCCCGGAGGCGCCGCAGCGGTTCGGGGGGGCCACGAACGCCAAGGCCGCCAGCGCCGCCCCCATGGCGATGTCGGCCAGGCGACCCCCGAGCTGGAGTCCCCACCAGGCCCAGGGCCCCGGGGGGGGGTTCACCCCCCACCCCCAGACCTGCAGCGCCCCGAAGAGCTGCAGCCCCGCGCTCAGCGCGGCCCCCGCCGCCCCCACCAGCCGCGGGACCCCCGTCCGCGCCCCCCCCCGCTTCCCGCGGCCCCCCCCGCAGCGCCGCAGCCCCCCCAGAGCCCCCAGAGCCAGCGCGGCCGCCAGAGCCCCGAACAGCGCCCGCGGCAGCAGCAGCAGCGCCGGGGGCCCCCCCAGAGCCGCCACGGCGCCCACCGCCCCCAGGGCCCCCCCCAAATGCAGCACCGCCAGGACCCCCAGCACGGGCACGGCCCTGGAGGGGGGGG
>NW_020888289.1:0-3029 GCF_003945725.1 Corapipo altera
CCGTTCCCAAACCTTCCCTTCCCTTCCCAAACCTTCCCTTCCCAAACCTTCCCTTCCCAAACCTTCCCTTCCCAAACCTTCCCTTCCTAAACCTTCCCTTCCCTTCCCAAACCTTCCCTTCCCAAACCTTCCCTTCCCTTCCCAAACCTTCCCTCCCCAAACCTTCCCTTCCCTTCCCTGTCCTCCCCTCCCCTTCCCAAACATTCCCATGGAGGCAGAGTGCAGGGATGTCACATGTTCTCTGGATTTTCAGGCATTTCAGACTGACTTTTGCCCGGGACAAAATGCAGAAATTCCTTTAAATCCACTGAACTTCCTCCTAAATTCTTTTCCTTCCTTCTCAGGGGCCGAGGTTCTGCCCCTCTGCCCAGGTTCATGTCCTGTGTCCTTAAATCCTGGAATCCCAAGTCCCAGTGCAGATGTGGAGCTGCAGGATGGGGATGAGGTGCCCTGGCTCCACAGGCTGCCTCGCCAGGAGCACGTGGAGAGCAGAGGAACTCCCCAAGACATCAACCCATCCATGGGCTAGAGAAGGAGCCAAGCTTTAGGCTCTTCCAGAGCTCCACCCTGAAGGACTGAGACAGCTGGGAAAGATACTTGGAGTGAAAAACTCCTCCTGGGACAGCAGTTGGGATGCCCATCCCATGCCCAGCCCTTCGGATGGTGAGTCCTGGGCTGGGCCCTGGCTCAGACCTCAGATCCCATGGGAACAAGGGGGACAGTCCAAGAGTTCTGTAGGAGACCTCCTATGGATTGCAGCTGCCTGGAAACCCCTTTGGGAATGAGTGCAGAGCACAGAGCAGCCAGGCTCCCACAGGAAGGAAGCTGCTGTAATTCCAGAGGCTCTCTGCTGCTGTCATGAGAGCCCACTGGATTAAAACAATGCTTGGAAACAAAGATCTTTCCAAAAGCTGGCAGGAAGAGGGGGAGAGATGCTTTGTTTGTTTTTCTAGTTGTGTGTGAGAGAGATTTATAAAGTCAAAGTGACAATCCTTCAGCCCAGCAGGCCCATTCCAGCTGCCAGTGTTCCCCGGATCGCTGTCCCACAGGTGCTTCCCGCTCATTTATTTCTCTTCCACCTGCAATAAAAGGCAGGGACTGAGCCATTTTTCCTGTCTGGAGAAACCTTGATGCTGCCAGATGGGAAACTCGACCAATAATCAAAGTGTGGCTGCAGGACTGGTTTGTTCCCCCCCTGTTTTACGGGAAGGAATTGGCTGGAATTCCCCCCCCCCCTTTCCCTGCAGGTGGTTCTGAATCAAGATCCTGGTGTTGCCACAACTTACTGAGCACCAAGACAGGCATGCTAATGAGCTGTTTGGATGGGTTTTGTCCATAGAATTCCAAAGAAAATGGGAAAACTTCAGGAAATGTAGCTTAGCCCACAGATTTTGGGGGGGCTGACAGCTGGGGAAAGGGAATCCCACCTCAGGGATGTAGCAGCTCGAGTCAATCTAAAGTTCATTTATTCTCGGGATGGAGGTGAATTTGGTCTTTTGGGAATACAAAACGCCCTGGCCAGGCTTCCATTGGCTTCTCCCTCCACGTGGTTCTTCACCCTCTGCACAGCCAAGATTGCAGAGCTGAAGTGTGAAATGATGTTCCAGAGCCAGGCAGCATCAAGCAGGAAGAGCAGGATTTGTTCCGACTGGGATCTTATTGAAAGCACAATTCAAACCTCACTGGAGATTCGCAGATGAAAATCATCCTTTACTTTTATTTCCCCTCTCCTTTCAGGCTGTCTCTCTTTTTTTAGCCTCGGCACTGGAAGGGCAGGAACACCAGGAAAAGTGCCATTCCTGTTGGAT
Source organism: Corapipo altera (assembly GCF_003945725.1). Classification (NCBI taxonomy): domain Eukaryota; kingdom Metazoa; phylum Chordata; class Aves; order Passeriformes; family Pipridae; genus Corapipo; species Corapipo altera. The sequence continues at coordinate 1,809 of NW_020888289.1, forward strand.
TGGGTTGTTGCAGCAGGACACGTGGGATGGAAAAGTTAAACTGTCACACTGGAAAGCTCTGAATTTGGCAGCAAAAAAAAAATGCCCAGCCCAGGAGATGTTGAGTACATCAAACACCTGGATTGCTGGGTGCACCCTCCCCTTCCCTCTCCTTCTTCCAGAGGGGGAACTTTTCCATGGGTTCAGTCCAACCCCTGGTGTTACCTGACACGTTCCTACCAGAGAATCACCTCCCGTATCCTCTCAGCTATTTGCACAAAATAACACTAATTATCTCAAACTGCCTTCCTCAAAATACCTGGTGGAACAGAAGATACAATTACCATAATTCCATGGCAAATTTCCCTTCCCACAATCACCCTCCATTACAGCAGGTACCTTTAGCTTCACCTGGGAGATGGTGAAAGCAAAGATTTACCTTTTTTTTTAACTCTTTTCAGCCCAGTTTAGGAAGGTTTCAGTACTTTGCTGTGGTTCTGTAGGAGCTGCTCAGTTTTGCTGCACTTGGAATTTAGAACTACAAGTCGTTCATCTGTCCTAAAATTTAAGTACCTCTGGTTTTGCTGCCTGAACTTTCATGATGTGCAGGTGAGAAATAGGCAATTCCAGAAGGGAGCCAGTTCATCCCACTTAACTCCAATGCCATATTTAGGATGAGGATGAGTCACCCTCTGAAGGTCCCATTTATATTGATTAAGGGTGGGACTTGTTCAGCCTGGACCTTCCCTGTTGGACAGCAAAGACTCCTGGAACACCAAAAATCTGCCCTTTCAACTCTGGGGGAGGTCTCTGACATTATCAGGGAAAAATTAAGAAGATATTAGAAAGGAATTGTTGGCTGTGAGGGTGGGGAGGCCCTGGCCCAGGTTGCCCAGAGAAGCTGTGGCTGCCCCTGGATCTCTGGAGGTGTCCAAGGCCAGGTTGGACAGGGCTTTGAGGAACCTGGGCTAGTGGGAGGTGTCCCTGCTGCTTCTTCTTCTCTGCTTTTGGCTTCCTTTCCTGAGGGAAGCAAGGAAAAACTTGGCCTTTATTCCCTGGTCCTGTGGCAAACTCATTCCCCTTTCCCTTTTCCCCTTTCCCTTTTTCCCCTTTCCTTTTCCTTTTCCCTTTCCCTTTTCTTTTCCCTTTTCTTTTCCCTTTCCTTTTCCCTTTCTTTTTCCCTTTCCCCTTCTCTTTCCCTTTCCTTTTCCCTTTCCCTTTCTTTTTCCCTTTCCCCTTCCC
>NW_020888290.1:0-3027 GCF_003945725.1 Corapipo altera
TGATCCCCTTGCTCGGCTGGACCGTACCTCACTTCCTTATCACTTCCCGCAGTAGCTCGTCTTGGATTTTATGTTCTAGAAACTGCTGCTGTAACTGCGAGTCTTATACTGGAGGCTGTGTTTTTATACTGTATTTTTGTACCACTTTTTGAGAAGTATTGGTAAAGAGTTTGCTTTTTTTATATATATATAAAAACTTTTTTTTTTAAGGGGGGGGTTTCCTGCTGCAGGGGAGGGCTCAGTCCTGCTGCACTTTAGGGAGATCAGGAAGGGGCTGGCTCCTGCTGGACCCTCAATCTGAGTCCTCATGGAGGCCGTTTACCCCCTTGCAGCTCTCCAAACCACCCATTTGCAATAACAGGGGATTTTATCCCTTTCCTCTCCTTGTGAGTATCCTTGTGACCCCTTTTCCCACCCTTGTGAGTACCCTCTCACCAGCAGCCACTTAAAATCCCCAGCGAAGCTTTGGGCTTTGCAGGGGGCAGGTTGTGCATGTGTGTGGGGCTGCTCTGCCTTCGAGGCTTCCCCCTGCCTGTGCCCTCCTGCTGCCCAACCTGCGGTGGGGTACGTGGGTGGCAGAGTCCCCTGTCCCCTCCCAGGGGTGCTGGCAGGGGTGGTCCTGCAGGACAGCACCCTCGGGCCCCCACTGACCTGCTGAGAACTGTTAGAGTTAACACTGTGGTCGGATTTAGCACTTTCTTCATTACCTCACACTTCATAAATAAATAAGTTTGCAACAGCCTGGGTTGGCTTTTTCCATGCAGTTGGTTGTGGGTTTCCATGCATCACATCACGAGGCTCCTTGGGGGGGCTGACCTGGCCCCTGTGTTTTGGGGTATCCTGGACATGAATGGGAGTTAATATATTTTGCACCAGGGCTTGGCTGTGCCGAGACTGAGCTCTTTGTCCTGGTTTTCTCCCAGCAATTGAAGAAGTGTTCATGGTGGTGGGGCCAGGGAAATGAATCACCTGGATTATTTTTCCTCTTTTTAAGTGGTTTTATTGGCAAGGAGGGGCAGAGGGAGCCCACACTGGGCTCAGAGGAGGCTTTGGTGTAACTATAAACCCCCCTAATGGGGCTCGGGGCAGGCAGTGTGGGGTGATCACCGCCCCACAGGTCAGGGGCTGTGGCTGGCAGTAACCCTATAGGGAGGGGGGAATGTAATCCCCTCGCTTCCAGGGGCATTGGAGAACTCCCTATCCCAGATCTGCCAAGTGGATGAAATTATATATATGTGTGTTCTCCGTGCTGCCCCCAACCTCAATGCATTTGGGTTTCCTTTGTCCTGGCAGCAAAAGTCTTACTCTAAATGCAGGAGGGACATGGGATCCTGTTACTGCTGAGGAGTCAGGAGAGAGGAGCTGCTGCTGGAGACTCGATCACCCGGGGGAAACCAGCCTTAAACAGCAATGATTCCACCCAGAAGCCCTTAAACACCCACCCTTTGGTTCCAGCAACATTTTGTGCTCTGTGTGTTGCATCACACCGTGTCACAGCCGTTCAGAGCTGCATTAAAAGGTGCTCTCGTGACCCACAGCTTAACCAGGGAGCAGGGTGACCTAAATCTGACACCTCGCCCATGCGCAGGAAACAAAGCCCAGATGTACCAGCCCCTCAAACGGTTATTTTTGTTGTGTGTACACTCACACTTGCAGCCTGGCATCTTTTTTCAGCTCAAGGTGACCCTCCCGAGAAGGTTTTTAGTAAGTTGGGCTTTTTGATTTCGTGCTGAAGGCACATCAGAGGTTTGAAACATTAATTATCTTTCTTGGAAGTGATGAGCAAATCCATGGTCTGAGCTGAGAGTGTTACCAGTGGGAAATGTAGCTGGTCGGGGGTGAAATAAGGAACAGCTCCAGTTTTGCATGTACCTTTGAGTTCTCCTGCTTAAAGCTGCATACACAAGTATACATCTACCTGAAACTTCCCTGGTTACTGGTGCATGTGTCTCCTCTCATATCACCAGTCAGGATGAGGAAAGGAGACTGACAGTGCTGTGAAGTGAACAAAATAAACACACAGGGCTTTCCCCCTTGCTTGTTCAGCACTGCAGTTTGTGAGTGTCAGCTGTAATCACCACAGTTCTGCATTTCCAGGCCTGAATTAGTTATTTTTTATCACACACTGCCCTGCTCACACCCTGCTCCTTGCTGTACCCCCCAAACCACCTCTGCTCGCCCATCACATCAGCACCAGCCCGGGGGTGCCGTGGGCGCGATGCCGCCTTCACGCCTGGGCTGGCAAATTTTTAGGACAGTTTCCCGAGGCGGCGATAATCCCTTCCCTGCCGAGGGGGGCTGGCTGCCCGCACCCCCCCTCCCTCCCTCCCGGCCCGCAGCCTCCCTCTCGCTGTTGCCATGGCGAGGGATGTGTGTTGCCGGGGAAAGCGGCACCAAGGAGGTGCCATGGCAACCGCCTCCCCATTTCCCTCCCCTCTGTTGCCACGGAGACAGCCGCCCGCTCCCCATCCCCTCCAGTTGCCATGGCGATGGGGAGGACGAGCCTCCGCGGAGCCTGCAGTTGCCACGGCAATGTGGTCTTCTCCCTCGCCATGGCAACAGCCCCGCATCATCCTACTCTGCCCCGTTGCTATGGCAACAGCCCCCGCTCCTCATCCTCCCGCACCATTGCCGCGGCAACAGCATCCTTCCCACCCCGTTATACTCCCCGTAAAAAAAAAGGACCGCGGGGCTGAGCCCCACGTGTGGACACGGGTGTGAGGGGCCCAGAGGGATTTTGGGGGGGAAGAGGGGAGCAAAGGCCCCCAAAAGGAGGCAGCGGCGTGGGGATGGGTTTGGCGACCCGGGATGCAGGAAGGGGAACCGGGCTGGCCCTGGGGACCCGGGGCTCGGGGAGGGAGGGACCCTGGGGTACGGAGAGAGACCGGGGGACACGGGGAAGGACCGAGCTGGGTCTGGGGACCCGGGGCGAGACCGGGGGACACGGGGAAGGACCGGGCTGGGTCTGGGGACCCGGGGCGAGACCGGGGGACACGGGGAAGGACCGGGCTGGGTCTGGGGACCCGG
>NW_020888291.1:0-3026 GCF_003945725.1 Corapipo altera
GATCCTTTCACTATCACCCAGCAGGAGCAACTCCAACCCTGCTCCCAGCCCCACCCAATCTGGCCTTGGACACTTGCAGGGATCCAGGGGCAGCCACAGCTTCTCTGGGTAACCTGTGCCAGGGCCTCCCCACCCTCACAGGGGAGAATCTCTTCCCAATATCTCCCCTAAACCCGCCTTCTGGCAGTTTGAGGCACTGTGGGCAGAAAGGGGATGTTGCACAGACCTGTTGGTTTTAACCAATATTTGGCTTTCAGGAGGTCCTGTTGAAACTCTGGCTCTGGACAGGCTGATCTTGCTTGGAGGAGAAATTATCTGGTAAGTTGTTTGTGCTGGATTCAACTGGATTTGGGAAAGGGACAATGTGTGTGCAGTGGCTGTTTCACAGCTTTTCAAAGGGCAAAGACAAGATCCTGCATCAAACCGTTAAAAATCTTTGTCTTCGCCTTCTCAGCTCTGCAGAAGTGCTTAAAGAATATAAAACATCACCTTTTAGGGCCACAAAGCTAAAATTAACCTTTTTTAGCGTATGCCACCCTCGATTTTGTTCTCTGCTCCCAGAAGACTGTGGACATGGTACCAAGAGCAGGTTCAGGGCTTACCTGTTTGCAGGGCAGGTGTTCCCTGCAGCCCTGTGGGTGATGGAGAAGTCCAGTCAGAGGTTCTGGGGGTGATTTTGGGGGAGCCAGGGACAGGATAATTACAGAGAAGGGCAGCTTTGGTGCAGAACTGAATGTTGTGTGACAACGGAGGGAGGTTTAGTTCTGTTTCAAGAGGTTAGGGAGAATCATAACACCAAAGTTTACAGAAATGCTGCTTTGCTGTGATTATTTTTGCTATCTGAGAAAGAATTATTTCCTCAGTAAAGGTCACCAGGGGAAGTTGCATTAAGGTCAGTATTTAATCTGATTAATGTTTCACAGGTAGAAAGATGATTACTTTCTAATGTATTGTATTTCAGACATTAGACAGCATTGCCCTCCCAGCATTCACAAAGAGCTCCTTTATTCTAATTTGTTGCCTCAGAAATGTGGGTGAGAGGCTGTTTTAATGAAAAAGGGAAGTGCAGTTTTTAAATACATAAAATCCTGAGCAGGGTCTGCCCTGATATAGCATCACACAAAGGGAGAGGGAGTAAACAAAGTGGTGAATGCTGATTAATCACCACAGTTTAAATGAGGAACACAAAGTCTAAGGGGTAAACTCAAAACTTTATACCATCAGCAAGCCAAGTGAGAATAATAAGTGTTTGTCTCTTCCTTCAGTTTAATCTACTGATACACATTTTTGCCTTGCAGACTGAAAATTCTGTATAGTGACACTTACCAATATGCATAAATTAATGGAGTCTGAGGATGTGAATTCTGAGGAGGCACCAGGGCACAAACCTTGAAAGACCTTCCCTGTGTGGTGAAACAGGGGGTGGGACTGTAAGGCCAGGAGAAGCACAGGAAGGGGAGGGATGCTCCCAGGTCTCACATTCAGAACTGTGCTTGGCTGAGCCAACGCTTCCTTTTTAATTTCCTTGCCAAAGGTGAGGAAGAGCAGGAGAACCAGGACTCTGCCCAGGGCATGGAGAGATACAGGGTACCACGCTGGGCACTGGGCTGCCCAGACTAATTAAGCTGCCAAGATGAGAAATCACAGTCCAGACCTGAGGAACAGCCCTGCCCTCGCTGGCCAGGGATTTGCTCTCCTCAGACACCCTCCCATGGCCCTTCTCCATCTCTGAACGTGAGCCATGGCACAGAATATCGGATAAAACAGATCTTCCTGTTAAAACAGGCTGTGGAGAGACTGCTGGAAATGAAGGATGGATATTCTGATTGTGAATGGAGTGTACCTCCAAGGGGAGGACATGCCATGGCTGTGAGGGAACAGAGCACACAGGCTGGAGGTGCAGCTCCATGGAAGCCGGAGCGTGTTTCTTACCCCACTGTGAGGGCAACACAACAAAACAGCCCCTTGTGCCAAAGGTGTTTGGGGTAGCAGGAGGCAAAGTGCTCAGCTGGATCTCCACAAAGGCAAGCAGGGAAATCCCATGGATTTCAGCAGCTGCTCTGGTTCTGTTTCCAGCCTCCTCAATAACCTGCACGTCCTCAGACTAATGAAGACATAGATGCTAAAGGAAAAGAGGATAAAAAGAGCAGACAGCAAAGCTCCTGAGGTTTAGGCAGTGAAAACACCCCATCTGCTGCAAGGAATCACCTTGAATCCTTGTGCTTCCTTCCCAGCATCCATGCACCTTGTGTTGCAGGAGGGAAGGGAAGGCAAAACTTGCTTTTTAGGGATTTAAAGGGAGAAGTGTAGAAGTGAATGTAGAAATGGGCTGTGATATACATTCCAGTGCTCTTAGTTCAGCCTCCAGAGAAAATATCACAGATTCATGGAATGGTTTGGGTTGGAAGGGACCTTTGAGACCATCTCATCCCACCCCCTGCCATGGGCAGGGACACCTTCCAGTTTGCTCCAAGCCCCATCCAACGTGGCCTTGGACACTTGTAAATATGTTCTCTTGTTACAAGTTGGAGGCAATGACATCTAATAAATCCTGTGAGGCAGGAGCTGTTGGCAGCACCCTGAGCACAGTAAGTGCAAAAGTGCCGCTGCCACAGCTGGCGGGGGGGGGGAGCTTTCCTGAATTTTAGACCTTTTTTTGCTGATCTGTAGGATCCTTATAAAAATTTTTCCTTAAAAAGGGCAGAAAGAGAGTCTGGTCTTGATACTTGGGGTATCCTAATGCCAGAGTAATCAGTCCCATGATGTGACAGGGGAGCTCTGAAGGGGTAGTATTGACCTTAAGTCCTTCTTGAGGAAACTTCCAGCTTTGGCAAAAAGAAAAAGGGGCTGCATTTGCCAACTGAAAACAAACCATCTCCCAGAATTCCATAAACTGGCATGGAATATTTTTCCCATGTGCTGGATTTTGTGCTGTAGCAGCTGAGGGCCTGTTGCCTTCATCTGGCTCAGGTAAGTGCCCAAGCACAACTTGCCCACTGAGCCTTTGCCTTGGTTTCCCTGCAGAT
>NW_020888292.1:0-3026 GCF_003945725.1 Corapipo altera
CCCCCCCCCCCCATGCTCCTGTCCTCATGCCCTTTTGTGGAATTCCCTGACTGAGCACCCTCACACCCTTTTATGGAATTCCCCACTCTGAGGGAAGGATTGAGCATCCTTTTATGGAATTTCCCGCTCTGAGGGAGGGACTAATCATTCCTGCCTGAGCTGGAGAATATATAAACCTGGAGTTTCAGAACCTTTCGACCTCTCGTGGGATCCAGAGGAGGACTGCAGCTCACCGCTCTCAGCCAGACTGCAGCTCACCGCTCTCAGCCGGACTGAGACCACCACCCTCAACTGAACTCCAATCACCACTTTGGCCGGACTGCAGCAGTTCTCCCACCAGCAGGTTTTTTCCCCTCTCCCTTTGCTTTGGACTCGGGGGGGGCCCAGGGAGCACCGTTTTGTTTGTGCCCTGGGGTGCTGAGTTGTACATTTGGGTTTTGTGGGTTAGGGCCGGTTGCTTGTCCATGTGGTCGTACTTATTGTATTATTTTATTAAATTGTTATTCTGATTTGTAATCTCTCTTTTGAGTTGGGTTGGTTTCCCCTGCTGGTTAACTTTTAAACCAGCACAGAGCTCAAACAATCCAGGAGCAATTTTTTGAGCCCGATAAGGCAAAAAATAGCCACTCTATGATGTGCAGTAGATCAGACCAATGGTCAAACCACTGTACCAATGCCCCAAAAGGAACACTGTGATCTGCAAAAATAAAAAAATAGACAATTTAACAATGATCAATTCGTGAAACAAATTTAGAATGTAAAACCTGCTCTACTTGCTGGATGGTTTGAACTGCTCTTTTAGTCAGTTCCCTTGGTTCCTGAGGATTGTCAGAATGTTTGAGCAGGTCAAATAGAGGTGCCAGCTGGGTGTTTGCCAATTCCAAATAGGACCTAATCCAATTGAAAGACTCTAATAGCTTTTTTACGTCAGTAAAAGTTTTGACATCAATATCCAATTGAACTGGCTGAGAAACAACTGCTTTCCGTGTAATTTTGAACCCTAAATACTTCCGGGGTTCCTCTCGCTGCACCTTCTAAGGAGCAACTACTAGGCCAAAGGATTGTAGACTCTTTCTGGTTTCAGTTTCCAACACACCCAACTGATCCTCAGTGGCCACAACCAGCAGAAGTATTACCTGTATAATGACAACAAAAGACAGAAAATTACAGGAGATAATGTTGGAATCATAAACCACTGACAAATTATAGGAATATTTTCATTTCCTGGGAGAGGGTTTTCTATATATATATCACTCGTAGGGTTCTGCACGATTAATAGATGGAACTGAAAATGTGATTTTTTCTCTATAACTGGGGTCTAACTGGATTGTGAAAAAGCAACCCATCTGAGATCATGCAACAGTCTTCATTTCACAGATTTTGTCTTTATCACAAAGACAGGGGTGATTAAAGGATTCTGAGATGGTTCAATGTGATCAGCATCAAGCTGCTCTTTAACAAGCTGTTGCAGAGCCAACAGCTGTTCTGTAGGTATGAGCCACTGCTCAAGTCACACAGGATCTGTACGTTGTAAAAGAAAATTCTGAGCAGTACCTCCTAGTCTCACAACCCAAACCCCTGGTGTGACCACAGGCCAGGAGGCCGGCCAGGATGTCCGTGCAATGATAGTTACGTCAGGTCCCGAATGCAGAAGTTCGTCCGCCTGGACAACTGACAGCACGCTTCAAGTATCGTAGAGAGTGCAGGTCAGCTGTGGACGTTGTGCAGAGATCGGCACTGACCAAAAGACTTGTGGTGCATCAGTAGAACCAAATCCTCCATCCCGACACTCACAAGGCTCTGCTTGGGGAACACAACTCGGAAAAGATACAAGTTGAGCTATTTGTGTCCCTTTAGGAATTGTCACTGAAGGATAAGGTGTGGAGACCATAGCACAAAACTGCCTCGTATAGTTAGCATCAATGACTGCAACATGAACAAAAAATCCCAAAATCCCGCAATTGTGCTACTAGAATGGCTGATTAACAAGGCACTTAACCCACGCTGCCTTTGTACAATGCTAAACATCCACCAGTCAGATTATGTAATCAATACGTCTGGTATAGAACAAGCAGCAGTCACAAGCATTGAGGACATTTTTCTGAAAACACAGCTGCCATAGGCAGGGCACGTCCCAAGGATGAAGGACTAGCTGTTTTACGATGAATATTGCCACCAGCTGCCGCATGAAAGGAGCCCCGAAGAGAAGACACAAGGACTCCCAGAAACGACATCGCATGCCTGGCCACAGTGATCAACATAACTGGTGTACTCTGGTCTCCAATCAGGAGGCCTAGAGACACACTATCTATAACGCTGTTGATGCTTCTGAGAAAGGACGCAGGATGGCCCTGACAGTCTGCAGGGCCCCCCTGCAACAGGCTGATCAAGCAGGGCAGCAACATCGACAACCCTTGATTTAAACCCTGGAAAACACAGAAAAGCTCAAACAACTCTGCCTCCTGCACAACCCACACAGCTACAGCTCATGGGCAGCACGACACATGAAAAAAGAACAGCACCAGTGGAAAGGTTCCACCTGAGATTTAACCTCTATAAACCCCTGAAACAAGGCTGAAATAGAACACCAAATTTGTGTAAGAACCTCTTATTTAACTTCAGTCCTGATCATATGGCTAGCCAGACAGGGCTAGTCTTGAAATAACTAAAACCTCACCAGTTTTCATAAGAGTGGAATTACCCATGGTGGGAATTTGAAGAGTTCATATACCATCCAGAATAAGGAGTCACTATGGTTCAACAGAATCATGTTACACATCTCTGTAAAATCTTGACACCGGCAGAAAGTATTTGTAAGTTTACACAGTTACACATTCATGTAGCTTTTCTCTTTCACACAATCTTTTTCCAATCATACATAGGTGGCCACCTCAGTCATCCATCATTCACACACACATCATAAGTTGTTATTGGCTGTGTAGTTCTCATCAGTCTCATAACTTAAAGGGAATTTAAGGTATATTTGCTAATATTAACTTGTAAATCTTGTACAATTCTCCATGCAA
>NW_020888293.1:0-3025 GCF_003945725.1 Corapipo altera
GATGCTCCTCTGCCTCAGTAGCAAAAGCCTTCCACTGGAACCGGGCTGTGATGTTACTTCTGTTGTGGATGACTGCGGTTCTTTGGCTTGACAGTGTGAGATAAGTCTTGTCAAATTCCAAAGAGTACTTCTCCAGCCCGATGTTGAAGTCCTTAGCTTTTCCAAGAAGCCTGGTGTGGGTATCTTCATCTGGAACAAAGCGAAGAGGAGTCTGTGCTCAGCTCACTCGCTGATGGAATTAATTACAAGGACCAGAGCAAACCACAGGTAAATCTCATCCCTGTTTGAGGGCATCCACTTTATCAACCCCCTAAACACTAACTAGTTTTCACTTTTCTTTGTGGTAAAGCTGGGATGGGGCAGTGCTGCTGGAGGGGGAATTCAGGTGGCTGGGACAGTGGGGAGTGCTGGTAGAGGACTGTGGTGGGGGTGCAGGATGGAGGACACCATGCTGACACCAGGGTCCCCCCAGGGATGGACCAGCACACAGCAACACAGCACATCCAGGACAGGGACAGACTCAGCCTTGGCCCCTTCTTTGCTCACTTCTGAGCACTGAAACACACGGAGGATTGAAACGAACAGTTCTACAAGTAGTTTGCAGAGCAAGTCTAACATTATTCTGCTTAGAAAGGGTTCTGCTATTTTGAAGGATGCAGAGTGAGTGCACCATGCAGTGCCCAGCACTCACCTCTGTCGCAGTGCACTGCCAGGGATGTGGAATGGTGCCCGGTCTCCATTGGGTGATATTCCACTGTCACTTCCATGGCTTCACCAATGTCGAGGATTCCCCTGGCTGGACTGACAGTGAAAGGGCTGCAAGACCAAGAGAGAGATCAGGACTCTTGGGGCAGGTTTGGGGATATTTGCAGTCTAGTTCACTTCAGCTGACTTGTGCAAGCAAGGAGCAAAGCAACCACAGTCAGCAGAAGACAGACAGAACACACAGCATCTGAAACAGCTACTGACTCTCTTTGGAGGAGATGCAGCCCGCAGAAAATCCTGTTGGATAAAATGAACTCATCTCCCCCATACTCTGCATGGAGGCTCAAGGGTCTGACTGCCAGCAATCCCAGCAGAGAATGGTTTGGGAAGAGCACAGAGAGGGTTAAGAGCTATTTGCATGCACAACTTGACACTGACTGCCTCAGAAATTTCTCTTTTTCAATCCCCTATTCAAGAAATGCAAACGTCCTGTGAGATTACAGCCTAGGAATCAACAGGGAGAATAAAGTCTTCCTTGAAGACCAGAGAATAAGGAGTTTAATTTGCAGTGTGGTTGTGTGGGGTTGTTTTTCCCCTTGTAAACATCCCGGTTTAGCCCAAGAAAGGGCACGTTTTATCAGCATTTCAATGAAAGCTGCTGGAAGAAAAGGAGCAATGAAAACTGAATGAGTGCAACTGCAAATTGGAGCAATACAGTGACATGGAAACAATACCCAAAAGGAGGGTCCCCTTTACAGCCTGAAGGATTCAATCCCAGCTAAATGAAGTGCCATTAAGAGCAGCACAGCAAGGGAGCTGAACAGGAGGTTTCTGTGTATTCCCCAGCCATGCAGTCTGGGATTCTGGAGTGTCATCAGCCTGGTAACTGTTTGCTTGGCCCACCAGAGAAACAAGGGAAATCATTAGGCAAATGTGGGTACAGTTTGGATTTAACAGGAGCAATTTGGCTTTGTCACCAGGTAAACAGCTCTTGCCTGACAGACACAAAAATCAGTGCTTTAATGCTTCAGGATAGCTCAGGTGAAAGGTGCTTCTGCCCAGTGGCTGCTGGGCTTTGTGCTCTTTGTACAGCCCCACTGAGAAAACAAAAGTTTAGTGCTTTGCTAATGGTTAATTTGTCACCTTAAAAACATTTCCTGGGGAATCTGATGATTATTAGAGAATGCAACACAAAAAAAATAAATAAGAAGAACAACTGGAGCCGTGTGCAAGCTGAACTTTGTTCCTCAGTGGTGACAGCTGATGGAATTGCTGCTCTTTCTGCTCCTTAAGGAGTTATTGCTGCAATTAGGGGCCTGACCCGGGCCCATTACCACCAGTGAGAACATCACTACTTGCTAATGGAGAAGCCAGCAATGTTTTTGCTTTTGTGCTGGGCCTGAGACTTTGGAGAGAGAGGAAGAAAGACAAGGTCCCACCAGCCCCAGAGCTGGGTTACTCTCCGTGCTCCTGCATCTGCCCCGATGGGGGTGCCAGGACTGCTGCAGGGCTCTGCTGGGGTTCAGGGGTTTGTTGCCTGGGCTGGGAAAGGCACGGAATTTTTTTCCTGTTCTTTTGCCAGAAATTTTTCCAGAACAGAGAAGCTACTACTTAAGGGGAATCCCTGGCAACTCTTCAGCACTACCTTCCCTCCCGTTCCCTTCCTACTCCTGCCCCATGTCCATATACTCCTGCCCTCAGATGGCTGGATGGGGAATGAGACTCCTGGCGCTGACTTCAGGGGATGCCTGAGAAAGAAGGTGTTTTCCTATTTTCAAATTCTCAGAAGAGGATCCAGCCAAGTTCAGGACTAAGAACTCAAGTGCAAATCAGTCCCTGCATCTCCGACATTTTCACATATTCCCCAAATTGCTCCTGTTTCTTATACACCTGTGCATATGCCTATGGGCAGATGGTAGATCAACAGGTATGAGAGGACCTTGAAGAAAGTTCCCAAGGAAGAATGAATGACAGTTTGACAAAAATTTAACCAAGAACAAAACAAATCAAAAAAAAAGCAGAAACACGGGAACTTCAGAGTCTTTTAAAAGAAATGTGAATGAAAGGTGGGGGACACTTAATTAGAATAAAATGCTTCTATTCAAATATTAAATGATCTGCTTGAAAATTTATACTGGCTTTCAAAGGTTCTTTGTGAAACAGAAGAGATGACTGATGCCCTCAGCTAACCAGGGAAATCAGATCGGCTTTGACTAACAGGAACAGCACGGGCTGTTCACAACACAGCTCACGCTGGGCATCTGATGAGGGGCCCCCCTGATGTGCCACACGCTCGAGGCCTCCTGGAGAATGGCTTTAT
>NW_020888294.1:0-3023 GCF_003945725.1 Corapipo altera
CCTGCGTTGAAATTGGCACTGTGACTCCACAAAAACACAGCCACAGACCTACCTCACAGGCCACCAGAGAGAGCTGGGAGGGTGGCTGTGCTGTTCCTACTCACCCTGCCTGGTCGACCTGCTGCCCAAACTGCCCTGCCACGCCCTCCCTAACAAGCCACCCTCCTGTCTGCCTGCTCCTGTTGGCCACATTTGAGGTCACTTGCACTCCCTGGACCAGTTTCTATGACCCAGAAACAACCGAGACTCCCTTCCCTGGTGTGCTGATTATGCCTTGCAAGGCAGCTGGGCTGAAGTGGGAGCACTTTCTCCCAGTAGTTTAAATCTCCCACAAATGCCCTCAGCTCCCTCCAATGATCAGGTGATTAGAGCTTGCAGAGCAGCTGGGCTGAGTGGGGAGGAGCTTCTTTATGGAGTATAAATCTTGGACAAAGAAGCTCAGCTCCTCTCTTGGTCACCTCAGAAGGCCTTCAAGGGCAGCTGAGCTGAGCTGGTCTGCTTAGATGCTAGGACATAGAGTGCTTACTGCCCACGGTGTGCCCAGGCTAGCCTACTCACTGCACTAGAAACCACAAAGGTAAGGGTTTTCTTTCCAGGAAAAAAAGACTGATGTTTGCTTGCAGGAATCATAGAGCTGAAATAGGCAGTCCAGCTCCAAAAATTGAATATGGATGAGGATAAATCCCAGTTAAAAGGTACCAGGACAGAAAGCCCTTGCTGTCCATGGAGTGCCAAGGCTGACTCACCAACTCCACCACAAACCACAATGGTAAGTGCTTTCTTACCTGTGATAAAGCAGTGTTGTTGAATTTCAGGAATCCTGTGCTGAAATGGCCGATCTGACGCCCAAAATTGCATACGGACCAAGATTCCTCCTAGACAAAAGGTGCCAGGACACATAGCTCTTGCTGCCCATGGAGTGCCCAGGCTGGCCAACAACTGCACCAGAGAGTCAAAAGTTGCAGGCTTTCTTTGCTGGGGATAAGGGTTGTTGTTTGCTTTTTTCAGCCCTGCGCTGAACTGCCAGTCCCACTCCCAAAATTGCGTATGGACGAAGATTCCTCCCAGACCAAAGGTGCCTGCCTAGAAAGCTCTTTCTGCCCACGCAGGGCCGAGCGTGGCACACCAAATGCACGTGAGAGATGGAGGGTCAGGGCTTTCTTTCCTGGGTGGAAGGGCAATCATTAGGGTTAAGGGTTTGAATTAGGCTTAAGTTTAGGGTGAAGTTTAGAGTTAGTTACGATTAGGGTCAGGGTTAGAGTTAGGGATAGTGTTAGGTTTAGAGTTACAGTATGTTTTAGGGTTACTTAGGGTTACGGTTAGAGTTAGGGTTAGGATTAGGGTTACAGTTAGGGTTTATTGTTAGGGTTAGGCTAAGGGTTAGTTATGGTTTAGGGTTTGGGTTATGGTTAGGTTTGCGATTAGGGTTAGGGATATGGTTTGAGATTGGGCTAGGGTTAGGCTGTCTGATTGCCAGAATTCCATATGGATGAAGATTCCTTCCAGATCAAAGGTGCTAGGACAAAAAGCTGTTGCTGCCCATGGAGTGTCCAGGCTGGCCCACCAACTGCATCTGAAAGCCAAAGGTTGCAGGCTTTCTTTCCTGGGGATAAGGGCTGTTGTTTGCTTATTTTCAGCCCTGTAATGAAAACAAACATTCTGACCCTTTTCTGTCAAAACCAATCTTTAGTATAAACTTCCCCAAGTCTACCTTAAACACTAGGCTCTCCTAGATCAGCGGCCATGCTAAAGCACCACTGGTAATTTTTGTCATGAAATGGGATTAGAAAGCATGAGATACATGACCTTTAGCCTGTCCTTTGAAATTCAAGTGGAGACCACTAGTAAGACCTAGCCATACTTTATCCTATGGAACGTAACTAATTCTTTCCCCTCACAGACGTTCCAGCAGGCCCCAGCCCACAGCTCCCGCACGGCCCCGCTGCCCGCGGCCTCCCCCGAGTTCAGCCCTGTCTGCATCCCGCAGCTGGCGGTGCCAGCAGCCTGGGCAGCCAGCCGTGGCCGCGGGATGTCCCAGGCTCAGAGAGACAAGTCACTTGGGGCTAGAATTGCCTTGCTAAGCTTTCGGGCTTGCCAACCAGCACGCCCTTGTGTGCAGAAGTTTCAATAAATCAAAGCTCTCGACCGTGTGTGTGGATCGACCTCTTGCATCCAGCAGGAAAGAGCCCGCTTTGGGACAACAGGGGGGTCCTGGGGACTTGCTGGGGCAGGACATGTGCTGTGCAGCTCAGCGTCTCTGCCCACACTGCTGGGGGAACCGGGCCCCTCCTGGGAAGCCCCCAGTGCGGGACTTCAGCAACACCGCCGCCTACATGGGCCCAACCCAGACAGCGGGCCCTTGGCTGGCTTTCCTGCTTTCCGCAGACAGCTCTTTCTCCTTGCTTCTTCCCCAGGGCACACCGCTTGCTCTGGGATTTCTTGCCCTTGGCACAGCTCCAGGAGGCTGGAGATGTCCCAGAGCCACTGGGATCAGGCCCCATCCTGGCTCTGGGCCACTGGCAGCACTGCCTCCACTGTTGCCCCTGCCCACTGCCCACTGAGAGCTTCCAGTGGCCTTGGGGATGGCCTGGAGGTCCAGCAGGAAAAGGCGGGCAGAGTGGGAGCCTTTGCCCAGATGGGAGGGCTTCTGGTGGGGAGAGTTGGCTCATGCACTTTGGGGCTGCACTCTGGAAGGTGCCGGGGCTCTGCCCATGCCTGGAGCTGGAAGGAAACTCAGCTCCCCTCCTGCCCAGTACTAGACCTTGGCTGGGTGTTTTCTTCCCCTTGGGACAGCTCTAGCAACATGGAGATGGAAACAAAGTAACCAGAGGGGAGAACATCCTAGCTCTCCCTCCTAGATCCAGGGGAGGTCCACCTAACAAGAATCCCCCGAGGGCAGTGCCACCAGCACCGAAGGGCCGCCTGGGGCTGCTTTTCTTTGCTCTGGCCTCCTGTGGCCACTGCCACCCCTCAGGCAGCGCTTCCAGGGTGCCAGCCATTCTCAGACTGGCTTAGGGGCTGTG
>NW_020888295.1:0-3022 GCF_003945725.1 Corapipo altera
TCCGAGGGAATGCCTTATGGAGCAGAGGGAGGGACGGACGGGAGGATCGTTCGGGGGCAGAGTTCTGTGAAGAACGTGCCAGGCAGGACGGCAGCCTCGAGGCACCTGCAAGGCCACCCCAGCCGCTGCCCCGGTCCCCGCGGTCCCCGGCCGCCAGCCCTGCGCCCCGAGCAGAACCGCGGCCAGCCCCTCCAGTCCCGCTCCCAACCAGCGCCGCATCCGCCGATCCGCCGCCCGGCGTCCCTCTGCCCCCGCCAGCCCCGGCTCTCTGCTCCGGGCGGGCCACCTCCTCTCCGCCTCCTCTCCCTCCCCTGCCTTCCTCTCCCTCCCCTGCCCTCCTCTGACAATTATGCCCCGCGGTTGAGCCCGGCGCAGACGCCGCTCGTCGGGTGCGGGCTGGAGGCGGAGGCCAGGCGAGAGCGGCGGCAGCGCGGCGGCCGTCGGGGCTCTGCACCGCGGAGCCGGCGAGGCCACGTTGGGTGGCAGGGGTGCAGGTTGCTAGCGAGGAGTTCAAGATTGACAGGCCATGAGCTATTTTTCACCGCCCTCGTCTCTTCCTTCACATCCCTCCTCTGTTGGCACGTCGAGACTCCTGAATTGTCCTCCAGGGCACGCGCTTGTCAGAATGGTCGAGGGGCACGAGAGGCAGAACATCCCTCCGTGCTCAGCACCCCGGGCTCAGCCTCCCCTGGTCTGTCCCGGGGAGCATCCCTGCTGGCAGCAGGAGCACTTCTGCTGGAGACAAAGACCACTTGGTTTCTTCGGGGGCTGTGGCACCAGTGTTATTGCCAGGCAGAGCATGGGAGAAGCACCTTCCCCAGAGAAAGTTCGGACGTGGCGTGGCACCTCCCGCCTGCTTTGGATTTCATGCAGATGCAGTCTCGGTAAGTGAACTCTGCCGTGTCCCTCCTCCTGCTCCTCTTGCTCAGAGGACAAGGGAACAGCCTGTCACACCTGAACTGGATGTGCTGGAACCAACACATCTGCAGCAGGTTGGGGGGTACTCAGAGGCACAGTCAAAAAAGTTCATTCTCTTTCCCATCACTGTCACTCATCTCCTTAGGAGGACTTGAAGGACCACCAGGGCAGGGTGTGATTTGTTACCATGTGCACTGGAAAACCCAGGTCAGCACCCCAGGGCGTGTCCCCAAGGGAAGTCTCAGCTGAACACCTCCCATCTTTCCGCTGCCATTAACCTCACTCTGCCTTGCTTCTCTTCTCTCGTGCCTACAGACAGGGCCCTCGGCCTTGCTGGGCTGTGCAGAGGAGCTGCTCCTGGGCACAGCTGTCTCTCGGCAGTGCTGGTCGCTTGCCAGGAACTCCTTGGAAAGGGCTAAACCGCGATTCTTAAATTGCGCTTAGAGACACACTCTGCCTAATTCTAGACCCTAAACCTAACCCTAACCCTAACGCTCACCCTAACCCTAACCCTAAACCAAACGCTCACCCTAATCCTAACCTTAACCCTTGCTAACCCTAACCCTAACCCTCACCCAAACCCTAACCCGAACCCTAATCCTGATCCTAACCCTAACTAACCCTAACCCTAACCCTCACCCGAACCCTAACTCTAGCCCTAACCCTAACCCTAACAAACCGTAACCCTAACCCTGGCACAGTAAGGGGTTTCCTGCAGTCACAGCCAGAAATGTGTCAGGGCTCTGAGAGGTGTCCACCCCTGAGTTGGACTGATGCACTGCTCACACTCGCTGGGGTGTTCAGAGACACGTACTCTCCCAGGAAGGTGCAAGCAGCCAATAGAGCTGGTGACAGCACGGGAAGATGTGAAAGGTGCAGCAGGGAATAAACCCCGGAGCTCACAGAAGCCCAGCAGTGGGTGTGCAGCAGAGCAGGCGATTGCAACTGGGGAGGAGAGGACTGCAATGTGAGCTGACAGGGAACAAGCCCTGCCCATGAGTGAGGTCCCAGGGCCAGGCATAGCTCAGAATGCCATCGGCTGAGGGAGCCACAGGGACTGCTGCTTGGGGAGGGAGATAGCCAAAGAGAGTAGTTCAGGTACCGAAAGAACAGGCCATTTCCCTGCCCTCCTGCTTCCTTTGCTCCCCAAAAGAGTCGTTTCTGGCAGCTCTCTTCTCTGGAAAGGGAGGTGATTTCTAACTCTCTCAGCAGACAGTCAGGTTGGTCTCAGCATGAACTTCGGCTACCTCGTCCTTAATTTATGCCTTGGCCACATCCTCTCTAGAGCGCCGCGTCCCCATGACGGGGCCGAGAGAACCAGGGAACGGTGGAAAGACGATCTCCCGACACTGAGAGCCGCCTTCTTCCTATCCAAGAGAAAGACCTTCATGCGTCAGAGAAGCATGCACGGAAGGTGCAAGGAAGGTGCAAGGAAGCGATGGCTCAGGAGACGTCAGGGACAAACATTGCAGGTGACTGCAGGATGCCTAAACTTGTGCAGAACCGCGTCCCTATGATGGGACCGGGAGAGCCAGAGGACAGTGGAAAGACGATCTCCCGACACCGGCAGCCGCCCCGTTTTCGCCCGCAGCTCTCTGAACCCTTTAGCAGCGCGTGCCAGGAACTCGGGGCTGTGGTCCGGGAGCTGCCGGTAAAAATGGATAAAATCACCGATCCGTCTGTTGGCCTGTGAGCACTTGACGGTGATTTCACTGCCCTCGGTGGTCTCTACCAATGGGTCCTGCTGCACGTGGGCTCTGCCTGCAGACAGTGGTGGGGAGAAAAAGAGGAAAAGCCGTCACAAGTGCTTTTGGCACTGGAGGTTGTTTCCCAGAACAAAGGGCACAGGAGCAGTCAGGACCCTATGGAGAAGAATGGGAAGAGGATGTCAAGGTGTGCAGTAGTGGAAGAGCCCATTAGTATTTGCTGGAGAGATGAGTGGGGGAAAGAGAGGTGGATTGGTGGAGTCACCGAAGAATGGAAAGCCGCGGGACTAAGCAAAGCAAAGAGAGGAAGAAAAGTAGGAAAGGGGAAGGACGGACTGCAGGAGTTCTCTGAAGGACAGAGAGTAAATCAAGGAAACAGGAACGACTCGACAAAGAAA
>NW_020888296.1:0-3022 GCF_003945725.1 Corapipo altera
TTCTTTGTCCATTAATAAAGTGGATTTTCCACTGAGACGATTTTCCACAGATAAAAGCGATTTTCCATAAATAAAAGTGATTTTTCCATTAATAAAGTGGATTTTTCCATAAATAAAAGTGATTTTTCCATGAATAACGTCGATTTTCCACTAATGAGTGATTTTTCCATGAATAAAAACCATTTGTCCATTAATAAAAGGGATTTTCCATTAACAAAGTTGATTCTCCAACAACAAAGAGGATTTTCCATGAATAAACGGGATTTTCCATCAATAAGTGATTTTTCCATAAATAAAAGGGAATTTCCATGAATAAAGTTGATTTTCCAACAACAAAGCCGATTTTCCAACAACAAAGCCGATTTTCCATGAATAAAACTGATTTTCCACGAATAAAACGGATTTTTCCCTTCCTAGGAGCGATTTTCCACCCCTGAAGTTGTTTTCCCAAATTCCAAAGGTGATTTTCCACCAAAAAAGTTGATTTTTTTTTTTTTCCCATCCAGAATTTTCCCAAAACCGTGGATTCCCAAACCCTTTAACTTGGGAACCCTCCGGAAAAACAACCAAATCCCATAAATTCACTAAAAAACCAACCCAACCCCTCCATAAATCCCTAAATCCCTAAATCCCTAAATCCCTAAATCCCTAAATCCAGGAGTTTCGTTCCCCTCCGGATCCGGAAGCGGCGGCTCCGAGAGCCTCATCCCGGTTATTTTTAACTCCGGGGGAAAGCGAGAGGGACGGAAAAGCCCGGAATAGAACCGAAATCCCGGCTCCTAATTCCCGACTTAATCCCCGGCCTGGCAAAGCTCCGTCCCCTTAATTCCATCCCAAACTCCCGCCCCGGCTTTCCCTGGAATTACGTAACGGGAACGGCGGCGTCGGATAAATCCCCTCCTGATCCCCCCCGTGGGAAGCGGAGAATCCACGGAAAGGGAATTAAAAAAGGAACCAAACCCCCCCCCGCCCCCGTTTCGCCTTCCAACCCCGGCCTGGAATTTTTTTTCCTGAAAATATTTGAGGACGGACGGAGGAAACGGGAGCGAAATCTCGATTTTCCCGCCGGGAACGTGTTTTCCAGCCGTGGTCGTTCCCGAATATCCGGCCGAGAGCTTCCGGACCTCGCGGGAATGAGGAATTTTAACGGCTGGAGGAGCTCGTGGAGTCTGCTGTGATGACACCAAGTTGGGAGGGAGTGTCGACCTGCCGGAAGGCAGGAGGGCTCTGCAGAGGGATCTGGACAGACTGGAGAGATGGGCTGACTCCAATGGGATGAGGTTCAACAAGGCCAAGTGCCGGGTCCTGCACTTTGGCCACAACAACCCCCTGCAGCGCTACAGGCTGGGCACAGAGTGGCTGGAGAGCAGCCAGGCGGAAAGGGACCTGGGGGTGCTGATCGACAGGAGACTGAACATGAGCCAGCAGTGTGCCCAGGTGGCCAAGAAGGCCAATGGCATCCTGGCCTGCATCAGGAACAGTGTGGCCAGCAGGAGCAGGGAAGTGATCCTTCCCCTGTACTCTGCATTGGTGAGGTCACACCTGGAGTATTGTGTTCAGCTCTGGGCCCCTCAGTTCAGGAAGGATATTGAGGGGCTGGAGCGGGTCCAGAGAAGAGCAACGAGGCTGGTGAAGGGACTGGAGCACAAGGGCTGTGAGGAGAGGCTGAGGGAGCTGGGGTTGTTCAGTTTGGAGAAGAGAAGGCTTAGAGGCGACCTCATCACTCTCTTCAACTACCTGAAGGGAGGTTATAGCCAGGTGGGGGTTGGTCTCTTCTCCCAGGCAACCAACAATAGGACAAGGGGACATGGGCTCAAGCTCTGCCAGGGGAGGTTTAGGTCAGATGTTAGGAAGAAATTCTTTACAGAGAGGGTTATCAGGCGTTGGAACGGCCTACCCAGAGAGGTGGTGGATTCACCATCCCTGGAGGTTTTTAAAAAGAGATTGGACGTGGCCCTTAGTGCCATGATACAGGAATTGGAGTTGGATCAGGGGTTGGACTCGATGATCTTGGAGGTCTTTTCCAACCCAATCTATTCTATGATTCGATGATTCTATGACCCGGGAAGGCTTTTCCGACCCCCGCAATTCCGTAGGGATCCAAACGGCGCCATTCCAACGGTTGGATCGGACGGAAAACTCCTCCCGCGCGGACGGGGGGAAAATCGGAGCCGAAGGAAGCGTCGAGGGAGCCGATCCACAGAGGGCGGAAAATCCAACACCCGGGGAAATCCGGGATGCCGAGGGATCGGATCGGAGGGATCCGTCGCGCTCCGGATGGGCCGAGGTCACGCCGGGAAGATCCAGGGGATCTCCCCCATCGGGTTTTCCCAAAAAACTCCGGCTCCTTCCTCGGGGAGGCATTTTTTTTTTATGGGAGGAAGGTCGAGAATTCCTGCAGGGAGCTGGAAAATCCCGGAGCAGCGGATGCTCCGGAGGTTTACGTCCTCGACCCACCTGCTCTCCCAGCCCTGGATCTTCCCAAAAAAAAAAAGGGAAGAAGTGGAGAAAACCACCAGGGAAATCGTGGCTTCCAGGGGGGAAACATCTCCCGGAATTTGAGGGGTTTGGGGCCCCTTTGATCCCGCAAAGCTGGATTTTTTGGGATCTCCTGGAGTCGGGAAATGCGCCAGGGAGGAGAATCTGTGTTTGAAATCCATGGATTCAGCCGGAGCTGCTGCTCCAGGCTCCTGAACAGGGCTCGTTCCCGTCATTCCTCCACCCCAGAGAAGCTCCAGCTGGCACATCCCGGGGATTGGATTCCCGGGAATCCCCCTTGGCTCTTCCAGTTTAACCCAGGAAGAGCCTGATTTTATCCTCTCCGACGTCCCGGGGCCTCCGGAACGGGCACGTCCCAAAAAAACCCCCAAATCTCCGGGAAAGATCTCGGGCACGAATTCCCAGGGGGTTGGGATTAGGGAAAGACCCTCTGAACTCCCAGATTCCCGGGAATCTGGTCCGAGGAAAGCTCCCCTGGTGGTCCCAGGAGATCCATTGGCCTTCCCAGCCCCGGGATCTCCCG
>NW_020888297.1:0-660 GCF_003945725.1 Corapipo altera
CCCTGTCCCCATGTCCCCTGTCCCCCTGTCCCTGCCATCCCTGTCCCCATGTCCCCTGTCCCTGCCATCCCTGTCTTGTCACCCCCACAGTCCCTGTCCCCATGTCCCCCGTCCCCCCTGTCCCCCCGTCCCCATGTCCCCACTGTCCCTGCCATCCCTGTCCCCATCACCCCCACAGCCCCTGTCCCCATGTCCCCTGTCCCCATGTCCCCTGTCCCCACCCTCCCCACTGTCACTGTCACCTGTCCCCACCACACCTGCACTCCCTGTCCCCTGTCCCCACAGACCCTCTCCCCGTCCCCACCGTCCCCACTGTCCCTGTCCCCTGTCCCAGTCATACCCACGGGCCCTGTCCCCCATTCGTGTCCCCAGGTGTGTCCCAGGTGTCCCCAAGTGTGTCCCATACCCCCAGGTGTCCCCAGGTGTGTCCCACATGTCCCAGGTGTGTCCCATGTGTCCCCAGCTGTCCCCCAGTGTGGCCCAGGTGTGCCCAGGTGTGTCCCACACATACCCAGGTGTCTCCCAGGTATCCCCAGGTGTCCCCAGGTGTGTCTCATGTCCCCAGGTGTGTCCCAGCTGTCCCCAGGTGTCCCAGGTATACCCACATGTCCCCAGGTGTGTCCAAGGTGTCCCCAGGTGTCCCAGGTGTGCCCCCACATG
>NW_020888297.1:760-2055 GCF_003945725.1 Corapipo altera
CCCCACAGACCCTCTCCCCGTCCCCGCCGTCCCCACTGTCCCTGTCCCCTGTCCCAGTCATACCCATGGGCCCTGTCCCCCATTCGTGTCCCCAGGTGTGTCCCAGGTGTCCCCAAGTGTATCCCATACCCCCAGGTGTGTCCCACATGTCCCAGGTGTCCCCAAGTGTGTCCCATACCCCCAGGTGTCCCCAGGTGTGTCCCACATGTCCCAGGTGTGTCCCATGTGTTCCCAGCTGTCCCCCAGTGTCGCCCAGGTGTGTCCCACACATACCCAGGGGTGTCCCAGGTATCCCCAGGTGTCCCCAGGTGTGTCCCAGGTATGTCCCAGGTATGTCCCCAGGTGTGTCCCATGTCCCCAGGTGTGTCCCAGCTGTCCCCAGGTGTCCCAAGTATACCCACGTGTCCCCAGCTGTGTTCAAAGTGTCCCCAGGTGTCCCAGGTGTGTCCCCACGTGAGTCCCATATCCCCAGGTGTCCCCAGACGTGTCCCTAAGTGTCCCAGGTGTGTCCCCACATGTCCCCACCTGTGTCATGGGTGTCCCCAGGTGTGTCCCAGGTATCCCCAGATGTCCCCAGGTGTGTCCCACCTTGCTGCAGTGTCCCCAGTGCAAGTGTGGCACTGCCACCCCCCAAAGGTGTCCCATGTCCCCAGCTGTGTCCCCAGGTATGTCCCAGGTGTGTCCCAGGTGTGTCCCATGTCCCCAGGTATCCCCAGTTGTCCCCAGGTGTGTCCCCAGGTGTCCCACCTTGCTGCAGTGTCCCCAGTGCACCCGTGGCACTGTCACCCAACCGCAGGTGTCCCCAGGTGTGTCCCATGTCCCAGGTGTCCTCAGGTATCCTCAGGTGTGTCTCCAGGTGTCCCACCTTGCTGCAGTGTCCCCAGTGCACCCGTGGCACTGCCACCCCCCACAGGTGTCCCAGGTGTCCCCAGGTATCCCCAGGTGTACCCGTGTCTCCCAGGTGTCCCTAGGTGTGTCCCATGTCCCCAGGTGTGTCCCTAGGTGTCCTAGGTATCCCCAGGTGTGTCCCCAGGTGTGTCCCACCTTGCTGCAGTGTCCCCAGTGCACCCATGGCACTGCCGCCCCCCGCAGGGGTCCCCGGTGTGTCCCCAGGTGTCCCCATGTCTCCCAGGTGTCTCCAGGTGTCTCCAGGTGTGTCCCCAGGTGTCCCCAGGTATCCCCAGGTGTCCCCATGTCTCCCAGGTGACCCCAGGTGTCCCCAGGTGTGTCCCACTTTGCTGCAGTGTCCCCAGTGCACCCGTGGCACTGCCACCCCCCACAGGTGTCCCAGGTGT
>NW_020888297.1:2155-3019 GCF_003945725.1 Corapipo altera
TCCCACCTTGCTGCAGTGTCCCCAGTGCACCCATGGCACTGCCACCCAACCGCAGGTGTCCCCAGGTGTGTCCCATGTCCCAGGTGTCCCCAGGTGTCCCCAGGTGTCCCCAGGTGTCTCCAGGTGTGTCCCCAGGTGTCCCCAGGTGTCCCCAGGTGTACCCATGTCTCCCAGGTGTCCCCAGGTGTCCCCAGGTGTCCCACCTTGCTGCAGTGTCCCCAGTGCACCCATGGCACTGCCACCCCCCGCAGGTGTCCCCAGGTGTGTCCCATGTCCCAGGTGTCCCCAGTTGTCCCCAGGTGTGTCCCCAGGTGTGTCCCACCTTGCTGCAGTGTCCCCAGTGCACCCATGGCACTCCCACCCCCCGCAGGTGTCCCCAGGTATCCCCAGGTATCCCCAGGTGTGTCCCCAGCTGTCCCCAGGTGTACCCATGTCTCCCAGGTGTCTCCAGGTGTGTCCCCAGGTGTGTCCCCAGGTGTGTCCCACCTTGCTGCAGTGTCCCCAGTGCACCCGTGGCACTGCCACCCCCCGCAGGTGTCCCCAGGTATCCCCAGGTGTGTCCCCAGCTGTCCCCAGGTGTACCCATGTCTCCCAGGTGTCCCCAGGTGTGTCCCCAGGTGTGTCCCACCTTGCTGCAGTGTCCCCAGTGCACCCGTGGCACTGCCACCCCCCGCAGGTGTCCCAGGTCCCTCCCGCAGCGCTCGGCGTTCCGCGCCTCGTTCTCGAAGTCCAGCTCCAGGGCCAGGGTCCCCTTCAGCTCCTGGGGACACACAGGTGACATGGGGGTGACACAGGTGTGACACAGGTGTGACACAGGTGACATGGGGGTGACACAGGGGTGACACAGGGGTGACACAGGTGACA
>NW_020888298.1:0-1379 GCF_003945725.1 Corapipo altera
TGACATGGGATGGACACGGGACGGACACGGGATGGACACGGGATGGACATGAGACCAATGGGAGGGGTTTAAGGCCGGAATCAGCAGTAACAGCGTGTGGGTGACACGGGACGGACAGGGGACGGACACGGGACGGACGGGGACAGCCCCAGGGCCCGGGTGGTCCCCACGCCCCCTACGCCCGTGCCCCCTCTGCCAGGCGCGGTGCCAGGGCCAGCAGGAGCCGGCGGAGGTGCCGCGCCCCTTCCTGGGCCGCCGCCAGCACCTCCTCGTGCCCGGGGGGCGTGGCCTCGGCCGCCGGCCCCGCCCCACCACTGCCCTTCTCCTCCTCCTCCTCCTCGTCGGCGTCGCCCGGGGCCGCGTTGGTGATGAGGGACAGACCCAGCACGCGCAGGCCGCAGTGCCGCGCCGCCGCCGCCTCCGACACCGTGCTCATCCCTGCGGAACAACGGGGGGACAGCCAGGGAATGGGCGTGGTCAGCTTGGGGATGAGCGTGGTCAGCTTGGGGATGGGCGTGGTCAGCTTGGGGATGGGTGTGGACAGCTTGGGAATGGGCGTGGTCAGTTTGGGAATGGGCGTGGACAGCTTGGGAATGGGCGTGGTCATCTTGGGAATGGGTGTGGTCAGTTTGGGAATGGGCGTGGTCAGTTTGGGAATGGGGTGGACAGCTTGGGAATGGGTGTGGTCAGCCGGGGAATGGGCGTGGCCAGCTTGGGAATGGGGTGGACAGCTTGGGAATGGGGTGGACAGCTTGGGAATGGGTGTGGACAGCTTGGGAATGGGCATGGACAGCTTGGGAATGGGTGTGGCCAGCTTGGGAATGGGCGTGGACAGCTTGGGAATGGGTGTGGTCAGTTTGGGAATGGGCGTGGTCAGTTTGGGAATGGGGTGGACAGCTTGGGAATGGGTGTGGTCAGCCGGGGAATGGGCGTGGCCAGCTTGGGAATGGGGTGGACAGCTTGGGAATGGGGTGGACAGCTTGGGAATGGGGGTGGACAGCTTGGGAATGGGCCCGGGCAGCTCGGGAGTGGGTGCCCCCCCCCCCCCCCCCGCACATCCTTGGCACATCCAGCCCGTTTTGGGCCCATTTTGGGTCAGTTCTGGGCCCCCCCCGCGACTCACCGACGGCGTCGGCGCCGAGGCGCCGCAGGAGCCGACACTCGGCCCAGGTCTCGTAGCTGGGCCCCCCCACGCCCACGTAGACCCCCGGGCGGGCGTGGAGCTCGGGCGGGGCCAGGGCCAGCGCCAGGCGCCGCAGGGCGGGGTCATATCCGTCCGTCATGGCCGGGAAGCGCGGCCCGAACCTGCCGGGAACAGCCCGGGGAATGGGCGTGGTCAGCTTAGGAATGGGCATGGTCAACTTGGGAATGGGTGTGGT
>NW_020888298.1:1389-3018 GCF_003945725.1 Corapipo altera
GTGGTCAGCTTAGGAATGGGCATGGTCAACTTGGGAATGGGTGTGGTCAGCTTGGGAATGGGCGTGGCCAACCTGGGAATGGATGTGGTCAGCTTGGGAATGGGCATGGTCAGCTTGGGAATGGGCGTGGTCAACTTGGGAATGGGCGTGGTCAGCTTGGGAATGGGCATGGTCAACTTGGGAATGGGCGTGGTCAGCTTGGGAATGGGCGTGGTCAGCTTGGGAATGGGCGTGGCCAACCTGGGAATGGATGTGGTCAGCTTGGGAATGAGCATGGTCATCTTGGGAATGGGCGTGGTCAACTTGGGAATGGGTGTGGCCAACCTGGGAATGGATGTGGTCAGCTTGGGAATGAGCATGGTCATCTTGGGAATGGGCGTGGTCAACTTGGGAATGGGCGTGGTCAACTTGGGAATGGGCGTGGTCAGCTTGGGAATGGGTGTGGTCAACTTGGGAATGGGTGTGGTCAGCTTGGGAATGGATGTGGTCAGCTTGGGAATGGATGTGGTCAGCTTGGGAATGGGCGTGGTCAGCTTGGGAATGGATGTGGTCAGCTTGGGAATGGGCATGGCCAACCTGGGAATGGATGTGGTCAGCTTGGGAATGGGCGTGGTCAGCTTGGGAATGGCCAAGGACACCTTGGAATGGTCAATATCAACCTGGGAATGGCCGAGGTCATCGCGGCAATGGCCCAGATCAAATTGGGAACGGCCAACATGCAGTTGGGAATGGCCAATGTCAACCTGGGGGTGGCCAAGGTCACCCTGGGAAGGAGCCATTGCCCCACCCACCTCTCGTCGTTGGGCCCCACCAAGGGGCTGCGCCCGGCCAGCCCGGGCAGGTCGATGTGGTCGCGGATGACCAGGAGGTGCCCGGGGGCCAGCCCGGGGCTCAGGGCGCCCGCGGCGTTGGTCAGCACCAGCGTGTGGACGCCCAGCAGGGCCAGGGTGCGCACCGGCATCACCACCTGGGGGCGGGGACATGCAAATGAGGGGCGGGGACGTGAGGATGAGGGGCGGGGCATGGGGAAGGGGCGGGGCCAAGGGACAGGGTACAGAGGGACACAGCCTCCTGTAGGGGGCGCTAACTGTGCAGGGGGCCTGGTCATGCAAATGAAGGGGTGTGGTTATGCAAATGATGACACTGCCATGCAAATGAAGGGTGGGGCCAATAGAGATGGGGCGGGGCCAATGTGCAAAGGGGCGTCACCACCTGCAGGGGGTGCTAAGGGTGGGAGGGTTCATGCAAATGAAGGGGTGGAGCTAAGGGAATGGGGGTGTGGCTAAGGCAGGGGCATGGCCAGAAAAGGGGGAGGAGCTTGTGGAGGGAGGAGAGGAACTAAAGTGTGGGAGGAGCTCTGGAGTAAAAGGGGAGTGGCTTAAAGAGAGAGGGGAGGGGCTTAAGAGCAGAATACAATAAATGGGCGGGGCTTGTTGAGAGAGGGGTGGGGGCTCGGGGCGGTGCTGGTGGGCGTGTCCGGGGAAGGGGGCGTGTCCCCGGGGAGGGTGTGCCTCACCTGGGCGGGGCTGTACCCCTCGTACAGGTGGAAGCGGCCCTGCAGGACGGCGCAAGGCCCCGCCCCCAGGCGCCCGACCACCAACCGCCCGGCGTGGCCCTGCACTGGGGGGG
>NW_020888299.1:0-3017 GCF_003945725.1 Corapipo altera
GGCTGTGACAGCTCCATGTCCACGTCTGATATCACTGCCCAGGACACTGTGGAAGGGATGTTGGAGCTCATCAATGTGACATGTGGTGTTGCTCCTTCATCCTGACGTTTATTAGCGCTGGAGGAAGGGTTGGGACAACCCACGGGAATCTCGGAGCAATCCCTGTCCAGGGTGCAGGATATGGGAGAGGGAATGATCAGCAGTTTGGGGTGATGAGAAAGGGCCTGCTGAGCTCAGCTGACAGGAGAAAATCCACGGCAGAGGGGAGGTTTTCCTTCTGATAATTTTAGATTTTGTGTCTGTGTTTCCACTTCTGAGTTTTCTTTTTTTACGTGTGGCTTGACAGAACGAGGAGTGATTCAGAGGAGCCTGTGAGTTGAGGCTGAATTAAGCTTTACACAGACAATAAACAGTGATGGATTTCCCCCCCTGCTATCCTTGCTATGAGATGTCTGTTGTGCAAAACTGTTGGGGTAGCCTGAGAAAAGGCTCTGACTTCCAAAATCTCCAGTGTCCTTCATCAGCTATTCCAGACAAGGGAAAGAAAAAACACCTTCTCTGTTGTTATTCCTTCAGCCCCAGCACTTATTTGGTCACTGTGGTCACTAATTAGTGGAAAGTCAAATAAGGATTAGCCAAGTAGAAGCAAGGGGAGGTGGACTTCCAGCCCCTGGGGCTTTTGCTCCAGGCACACCCACAGCATGGCTGGTTGGAGAGGCTGTGGGCTCCCCATCCGAGGGGTTTTCCAGGACGTGGCTGCTCAAAGCCAACCAGAGCAAGGTGGGACCAGGGGTTAGTTGAGGTCCATGAACAGGCTGATGATTCTGTGGTCATTTCTGTAGTGATCTCGTGGCAGTGGAGAAGGCAGCTCATGGAATCACAGAATATCCTGAGTCAAAGGGACACCCCAAAGGATCATCCAGTCCAGCTCCTGGCCCTGCACAGACACCCCAACAATCCCACCCTGTCCCTCAGAGTGTTGTCCAAACCCTCCTGGAGCTCTGGCAGCCTTGGGGCTGTGCCCACTGCCCTGGGGAGCCTGGTCAGTGCCAACCACCTTGGAACAGGACTCTCCCAAGCTTTCCTTCATGGCTCTTTGTGTGTACAGTCCATCTAGAAACCTGCCCTGTAGCTTCTTTTTAGCTTTCCATTCTCAAAAGCTTTAAAAGGTATTTTTTATTTCTCCTTGAGGTGGAGCAGACTGCGAGAGCTCTTATTTGGGTAATTCTTAGGAGCAGAAATGGTTTTGCAGGGAAACTGTTGTTACCAAATTATCCTGGGAGAGGCTTTTCCCAAGAGACCCACAAACCAACCATCTCCATTTTTCTGTGAATGTCAGTGATGTTGAGATTTGGAGCAAGTTTGGTGTTCCTGTGCTTGCACAATTTCCAGGCTCCCCTGGTCTGAGAGGGACAGGGAAATGTCTGCCTTCCATATCCACTCCTTTTAAATGAGCAGTGTCCTTAGCAAAGCTCTTCCCAAGAGAAAAAGGTACCAACCCCAGAGAAGAGCAAGAGATGTCAAGCACCAGCCTGTGTGAAAAGGAAGGGAGAGTTTTGGAGAAGAGGTAGGAAAAAAACCTCAAAGTGCTGTTTTGGGAAACACCTGGCAGATGAAGGACTGCATTTTCTGCTTCCTGCCCAAATTATTGCAGGTAAGGTCTCCTTTGGAAGCCAGGCACATGGATCTGGGTGAGGACAGGGATAAAGCTTGGTGCCCATTGCTGGCAAGGTATCCAGATGCTGGATACCACCACAAAAAGTAAATCTGGCTGGATTATACTTCAGGGTTTCTTGGGAATGCATTGTGTGACACAGGAACAAATGACGTTTACCAGGAGGGGAGGTTTTTTTCCACGTCTCGTCTGTTGACGTTCCTTCCAAAGTTTGGGCACTGTTAACATCAGCATTTTCCTATGGGAAAAAAATCGAAGCAGACCATGGCTATTACATAAGAAAGGAAAATAAAGCACCCTTCAGAACAGCTGCTTTTATTTGTCACTTAATGCCTGCGAAAATGAGGAGTGAGTGAGCACAAATGTCCAGAAAATAAGTGTTCTGGAGCTTCAAAAATGTAACTTACTGCAGACTGATTTAGGAATTCAATGTAGTAGTTAAGATGCCAAAAATCAAATATTCTACAGGAGTTTTGTGCTTGAACTGAATTTACTGAGCACAATGTATTAAAAAGCTCTAGTCCAAGCATTATCTCACCCTCAGAGAAAAAAGCCTTCTATTCTGACTCTGTGCCTCCAAGGACCCCTTGCTTCAGTTCATTTTTAAGGTCACTGATATTATTTCATTTGCATTCCCAGTCAGAAATGCCATAAATTGTTTGATCAAAAGCCTTCCTACTTTTTCAGTTCTTCCCACTCGTTTTATGTAATCTCGGTTTGGTATTTTTGGAAAGCGTGTTCTGCCTTGCTGTGTCTTGCACTGAAATCCTCTCCCAGGGTGGGAGTCCACAGAGATTCAGGGCCTCAGAAACCCAGACAGGCAGAGCCAGTGTCCCTGGAGAAACAAGGAGGCTTTTGTGTAGGGCATGTCCCTATTTACCTAAAGGTTATGGATTTTGATGCTAATTTTGTGTCCATGTTGGAGAAGGATCTTGTTGATCTTCCTGTGAGTATTCATTTCACAGCCAAATGTGTCTTTCCCTGCAAAGGATGGGATGGAAGAAGAATTGCTGTAATAAATGGCTTTGCCCGGCACTGCCTGAAATATTTCTGTAAATAGTGTTTCTGTAAAAAAAATTTCTTAGGGAAAAAAAATAATCTACTCAGAGGTCTGCAGTTCCAAGAGAATTGTGTTAATATGAGAGGTTATAGAATCATGGAATGGGTTGGGTTGGAAAGGACCTTAAAGCTCATCCCATTCCACCCCCCTGCCTTGGGCAGGGACACCTCCCATTATCCCAGGTTGCTCCAGGCCCCGTCCAACCTGACCTTGGACACTTCCAGGGATCCAGGGGCAGCCACAGCTTCTCTGGGCAACCTGTGCCAGGGCCTCCCCACCCTC
>NW_020888300.1:0-3016 GCF_003945725.1 Corapipo altera
TGAAGCTCTACTGTCTGTGCTGTTGCCACTGTTTTCACCTGAGTAGTAGGGGAGAATGTGTAAGGAAGGGATTTTTTTCCAAGGACACATTTGTTTCACTGATATGGAACCAGGTCCGTGAGTGGGTTCCATCACCCCAGGCTCTCTGGGTTCCCACAGAGCTGTTTTCTGTTGAGGCGTTGGACAAGTTGATTTATAGGGAGGACTGGATGAATAAGAGCTTGTTGGAGAACCTGGCCAAGATGAGCACCCTGAGGGTGACACAACTCCCATGGTTAGAAAGGAATCCTCCTCTCTGCCTTGAAAGGGTGCATTTGTATACCTAGGGAATGGGACAATTTCCTAGAAGACTACCACTAATGAAATAAAAATCCTTCTTGGATCAGGAACATTTTAGAATGCTGTAATGAGTGGAACTTAACTCTTTAGCTCTTGAACAAGATTATAGATATATTGATTTTATTTTTCTTCTAAATCAAAAGATGCCTGTTGACGTTAGGATGCAGAAAAGATTAGACGTGATCATAAAAAAATGCAGCATTCATGAATCAGGAAGGCATTACTCTGTAGAGTCATGCTTAGGACACCCTGCTCTACAGTTGATTCTGATGTCCTTCATAGAATCACAGAATCTCAGAATGGTTTAGATTGGAAGGGACCTAGATCAGCTTGTTTCAACCTCTTTGCCACAGGCAGGAACACCTTGCACTAGACCAGATTGCTCAGAGCTCCATCCAACTTGAACACTTCCAGATACAGGGCATCCACAACTTCTCTACAACCTGTTCCAGTGTCTGACCACTGGAATATAATAAAAGAATTTCTCACTAAAATCTAATCTAAACTACTCTTTTTCATGCCTGTTATCTTACCAGATCACCCACTACATTTGGTGGAGCAAAGATATGGTTCTTCTCCAGGACTTTCATGTATTTTCATGTGCTTTGCAATCCTCATTTCACTCTGAAAGTGGACCGATTTAACTGGTTAGCCAAAACCTAAAAATACTCTTTAGGAGGTTCAGGCAGGCCCACTTTACACAGCTTTTGGGCCATAGTCTGGTTGGCTTTGATTACCAATCCATTTTCTACATTGCACCAGAGTTGGAAAGCAATTCCAGATGACAAATGCTCTTTGGCTGATATCCTGTGTGATTGGAAGTGTTCAAAGTTTAAACCAACAAATTTAAAAGAGCTGTAACAGATACTGAAATCATTCAACTGCTTCCTAGATAACATTCCATACATTGGCCTATGTTTTCGTCTCGCACATAAGGACATAAATGTGAACAGTGCTACCTGTATTTCACACCTGTTAAGACATGTCTAGTATCTGCTGTTGAGTTTATAACCTAAAAACTGGTTGTAGAAAGGTCTTTCAAAGGTGTAATACTATCTTTTCTTAAAACATCTGTGTGATGCTCTAGTTCATATAACTTGCAAACCCAACACTGATGGGAAGACAACACAGAGTTGCTGTCTGCTGTGCTTGCAGTTGTGAAGTGCCATGGGTAGCTGGCATCTCTGCAAAGGATTTGACATGTGTGTGATTATGGCAGGGAGTTGACAGTGAGATCCTGCTGCTGTGCAGCTTTGTGTATGCTTAAGACAAGAGGTGTTTTTTTTCTTATCCAATTAATAGAGGGAAAATAAAATCAAACTTGTATGTCAGCACACACGGATTTAATGATTAACTTTTTAATGGTAGATGCTGTGTATCTCCATTCCACAGTATTTCCTATCCTGACTTGCTCTATGTATTCATGTATTAGACAAGTCTTAAGAATTGATCGGGGATGTCAGATGTTTGTACAGATAGGCCCAGGCCTCACAAGGTGTTTGTCTTCATCTTGGTAGTCAGGGCTCTGACCCCCTGTATGCATTAAGTTTGTTTACTGTCTGTATCAAAGCAGTGGAAAATTGGAAGAATCTTTGTCAGAAATCTCTGTGGAAAAGACCCAGAAATGCACTTGTGAGGGTTAAGTACAAATCTTGCCTTTTCCCCTGCCTGCAGCAGTTCCAAGTCCCCAGTAACTTTTAGTTAAAAGACAATGGCAGATATTATTGCCTTTATTACTGACTCAGCATTAAATTTTTCTCTTCAGTGTACCACTTTTACATGCTACCATGAAGGACAAACTGAATCATATCCTGCATTTGTTAGCAGGATTGATAATTCACTATTCTCTACCATGCCCTGTTGCTTTCCTCTCCATTAGGACCAAAAATATTGTATACCTGATACAAAATGCAATGGGGACAAGTCAAATGAGGTAAGGAATGCGAGAATTGGATCCACCCTGACGTAGTTTACATTGAAGAGTTATAAGAAAACTATTGATCAAAGTCTATTAAAAAAATCACTTGATTCTGTTCACTCTAGTGAAGGAGAATGGTAGAGGGGAAAAATATGTTAAATAAAGAGCAGGACTCCTACAGCCATTGCTTATTGTGAGTCCATTCTATCACAGAATGATAAAATCCTAGAATACCTCAAATTGGAAGGGACCCATTTTGTGCACAGAACAAATTTAGTTGCCAGACTGGTTGTGATCCTGCTAGCTCCTATAGAATTTAATTCTGCCATGTAAGGAGCAATTTTGCTTTATAGTTTCTGAAAGGCCTCGTAGAGTACCTCTAGCATCCACATTTACATAAGGCGGGACCTAAATGCACCTATAATTCCTCTTCCTTATTCCAGTCTATAAATTTCTCTGAAGTTGTTATCCAGAACAAAGCTAGGTCAGGAGAAAAGCCACCAGACTGAGATCAGCAGGCAAAAGGGTCTAAAGAGGACAAGTATGAATTGAGGAAGGAAAAATGAGGAGAGACTAGTACAAAGTAAAGTGATAAGAAAAGCTGATGTTTAAATGAAAGGTGCTGGAGTGACAGGTTTGGTGTGGGGATCACTTCAAGTAGCAGAACCCACTGTGGTCCTGTGAGTGAGACCAGAGAGCGGCAGGAGCAGCAGCAGGAGCGGTGTTTTACCTGCTGGACTTTGGTTGAGGCTGCAGCAT
>NW_020888301.1:0-3016 GCF_003945725.1 Corapipo altera
TGAAGCTCTACTGTCTGTGCTGTTGCCACTGTTTTCACCTGAGTAGTAGGGGAGAATGTGTAAGGAAGGGATTTTTTTCCAAGGACACATTTGTTTCACTGATATGGAACCAGGTCCGTGAGTGGGTTCCATCACCCCAGGCTCTCTGGGTTCCCACAGAGCTGTTTTCTGTTGAGGCGTTGGACAAGTTGATTTATAGGGAGGACTGGATGAATAAGAGCTTGTTGGAGAACCTGGCCAAGATGAGCACCCTGAGGGTGACACAACTCCCATGGTTAGAAAGGAATCCTCCTCTCTGCCTTGAAAGGGTGCATTTGTATACCTAGGGAATGGGACAATTTCCTAGAAGACTACCACTAATGAAATAAAAATCCTTCTTGGATCAGGAACATTTTAGAATGCTGTAATGAGTGGAACTTAACTCTTTAGCTCTTGAACAAGATTATAGATATATTGATTTTATTTTTCTTCTAAATCAAAAGATGCCTGTTGACGTTAGGATGCAGAAAAGATTAGACGTGATCATAAAAAAATGCAGCATTCATGAATCAGGAAGGCATTACTCTGTAGAGTCATGCTTAGGACACCCTGCTCTACAGTTGATTCTGATGTCCTTCATAGAATCACAGAATCTCAGAATGGTTTAGATTGGAAGGGACCTAGATCAGCTTGTTTCAACCTCTTTGCCACAGGCAGGAACACCTTGCACTAGACCAGATTGCTCAGAGCTCCATCCAACTTGAACACTTCCAGATACAGGGCATCCACAACTTCTCTACAACCTGTTCCAGTGTCTGACCACTGGAATATAATAAAAGAATTTCTCACTAAAATCTAATCTAAACTACTCTTTTTCATGCCTGTTATCTTACCAGATCACCCACTACATTTGGTGGAGCAAAGATATGGTTCTTCTCCAGGACTTTCATGTATTTTCATGTGCTTTGCAATCCTCATTTCACTCTGAAAGTGGACCGATTTAACTGGTTAGCCAAAACCTAAAAATACTCTTTAGGAGGTTCAGGCAGGCCCACTTTACACAGCTTTTGGGCCATAGTCTGGTTGGCTTTGATTACCAATCCATTTTCTACATTGCACCAGAGTTGGAAAGCAATTCCAGATGACAAATGCTCTTTGGCTGATATCCTGTGTGATTGGAAGTGTTCAAAGTTTAAACCAACAAATTTAAAAGAGTTGTAACAGATACTGAAATCATTCAACTGCTTCCTAGATAACATTCCATACATTGGCCTATGTTTTCATCTCACACATAAGGACATAAATGTGAACAGTGCTACCTGTATTTCACACCTGTTAAGACATGTCTAGTATCTGCTGTTGAGTTTATAACCTAAAAACTGGTTGTAGAAAGGTCTTTCAAAGGTGTAATACTATCTTTTCTTAAAACATCTGTGTGATGCTCTAGTTCATATAACTTGCAAACCCAACATTGATGGGAAGACAACACAGAGTTGCTGTCTGCTGTGCTTGCAGTTGTGAAGTGCCATGGGTAGCTGGCATCTCTGCAAAGGATTTGACATGTGTGTGATTATGGCAGGGAGTTGACAGTGAGATCCTGCTGCTGTGCAGCTTTGTGTATGCTTAAGACAAGAGGTGTTTTTTTTCTTATCCAATTAATAGAGGGAAAATAAAATCAAACTTGTATGTCAGCAGACACGGATTTAATGATTAACTTTTTAATGGTAGATGCTGTGTATCTCCATTCCACAGTATTTCCTATCCTGACTTGCTCTATGTATTCATGTATTAGACAAGTCTTAAGAATTGATCGGGGATGTCAGATGTTTGTACAGATAGGCCCAGGCCTCACAAGGTGTTTGTCTTCATCTTGGTAGTCAGGGCTCTGACCCCCTGTATGCATTAAGTTTGTTTACTGTCTGTATCAAAGCAGTGGAAAATTGGAAGAATCTTTGTCAGAAATCTCTGTGGAAAAGACCCAGAAATGCACTTGTGAGGGTTAAGTACAAATCTTGCCTTTTCCCCTGCCTGCGGCAGTTCCAAGTCCCCAGTAACTTTTAGTTAAAAGACAATGGCAGATATTATTGCCTTTATTACTGACTCAGCACTAAATTTTTCTCTTCAGTGTACCACTTTTACATGCTACCATGAAGGACAAACTGAATCATATCCTGCATTTGTTAGCAGGATTGATAATTCACTATTCTCTACCATGCCCTGTTGCTTTCCTCTCCATTAGGACCAAAAATATTGTATACCTGATACAAAATGCAATGGGGACAAGTCAAATGAGGTAAGGAATGCGAGAATTGGATCCACCCTGACGTAGTTTACATTGAAGAGTTAT
Source organism: Corapipo altera (assembly GCF_003945725.1). Lineage (NCBI taxonomy): Eukaryota > Metazoa > Chordata > Aves > Passeriformes > Pipridae > Corapipo > Corapipo altera. Next base: position 2,327 of record NW_020888301.1, read on the forward strand.
AAGAAAACTATTGATCAAAGTCTATTAAAAAAATCACTTGATTCTGTTCACTCTAGTGAAGGAGAATGGTAGAGGGGAAAAATATGTTAAATAAAGAGCAGGACTCCTACAGCCATTGCTTATTGTGAGTCCATTCTATCACAGAATGATAAAATCCTAGAATACCTCAAATTGGAAGGGACCCATTTTGTGCACAGAACAAATTTAGTTGCCAGACTGGTTGTGATCCTGCTAGCTCCTATAGAATTTAATTCTGCCATGTAAGGAGCAATTTTGCTTTATAGTTTCTGAAAGGCCTCGTAGAGTACCTCTAGCATCCACATTTACATAAGGCGGGACCTAAATGCACCTATAATTCCTCTTCCTTATTCCAGTCTATAAATTTCTCTGAAGTTGTTATCCAGAACAAAGCTAGGTCAGGAGAAAAGCCACCAGACTGAGATCAGCAGGCAAAAGGGTCTAAAGAGGACAAGTATGAATTGAGGAAGGAAAAATGAGGAGAGACTAGTACAAAGTAAAGTGATAAGAAAAGCTGATGTTTAAATGAAAGGTGCTGGAGTGACAGGTTTGGTGTGGGGATCACTTCAAGTAGCAGAACCCACTGTGGTCCTGTGAGTGAGACCAGAGAGCGGCAGGAGCAGCAGCAGGAGCGGTGTTTTACCTGCTGGACTTTGGTTGAGGCTGCAGCAT
>NW_020888302.1:0-3014 GCF_003945725.1 Corapipo altera
TACGTAGCGCCTGTGGACGCTGGGGAGAAATTCACTTACTTGCAAAACGAGGCTGACGTCTTGTAGCTTTTGACTTCTTTCCTGGTCAGCCGGTTCTTCTACCTCTCTTTTACATTCTTCTCTTTGGCTGCCATCCAGCAGCAAAGTCTCCAAACGATGATCGAGTTCTGCCAGCTCTTCTTGCAGCTGCCATTTGCTCTTCTCCAGGTTTTCACACTTCCCATGCAGACTGGACAGCTCTCCTTGCAAAGCCTGCTTTTGAGCCTCGAGCGGCATGCCTCTTCTAGGCTCCATGTCCAGCTGCTGGCAAAGTTCACCACCCTGGACACAGGACAAAAAAAAAAGAAAAGGAAACTCAGCAGCATCTAAAGGCAGTGAATTCTGGGAAAACTTCTCAAGGGGGTGGCCATCGCAACTGTATCTCTCCTCTACTGGAAACCAGCCTAGAAACACTTGAAAGATTCCCCGACAGAAAGAAGAAACTTTAGACCTACTCAAGAATTTGGGAGACACTCCTGGCAGCAATACTTCCGGCTCCCTTGGAGCTCAGGATGAAACTCCTCATTTAGAATCTAAGAATTCCTCGAGTGTCCAGCACAGCAAATACCCTCGGGGCTTTTGTAGCAGCTGGGGAAAGGACCAGGCTGCTTTCTGAGCAGCCTCTACTACTGAGGAGAAGGCAGAAACTGAGCTCCCCTAGGCTCTCCAGGAAAACTTCATCTGACACTTTCCGCGCACAAATAGGCAACTAGGCTCAAGAGTCACAAAAAGGCAAATTTAGCACCAGCTTACTGAGGCAGAGGCTTGCAGGTCTCTCGGAAGGGCTTCAACGCCATCGCTTGGCTGCTGGACAGTGCCTTCCAATCTGCTCTTTTCACTTGCAAAGCTTAAGAAGAAATACAGCTCTTATTCCCAGAAAATCCAGTGCCAGACAAACTGTGCTAAGGAACAGAATCCACAGCAGAAGTGCCCTTCAAAATCCCAGTGGTTCTCCCCTTGTTTCCACCCAGTCCCCCAAAGCCACAGACCCCGCGCGTCACTGGGTTACTCTCTTACTCTTGCGCCTCTTCTTCCACTTGTTTTACAGTCATATTAGTCTCGCAAGACGCCAGCGGGAGGTCCTGCAGTTTCTGGGAAGAAGTTATTGCTTCTCTTCCCTTGTCATCCAAGGCAGTCTTCAAGTCACAAACGCAATGCTCAGACTGAAGATGCTTTTCTTCCTCCTCCCGCAGCTGTAAAATCACGGGAAGAATCCACAGTTGTCAGGTGAACTTTTCCAGAGAGGAGCCAGCTGCTGCTGAAGAACTCAGGTGCTGCATGTCTGTGTGCATCCCCTCTGCCCAAAGAACTGCAATCCACTCAAGTCCCTTCAAAGCTTCACTTCTACTACCCCATGAACACAAACTGTAGGTCTTTGTCCTCTTTTACAGCAGCCTCTCCTATCCCTCCACTGCTTTCCTACAGCACGCTTCTAAGCACCGACACTGCCCCTCCGTCCTTTTTGGTCACCTGGGACGCTTCTTGTATTCCCTTGCTTGCTACTCCAGGAAAAGACCAGTGAAATAGTTCATCTTCCTAAAGGAAGGCGTCGGGCAAGTGGCAGAGGCCAAGTGCTCTGGCACATGTGCTCTGGAGCCCAGGATTGCACCAGGGCAGCACGGGGAGTTTTCTTCAGTGGGAAAGACCCGCACTGTAGTGCAGAGAGAGGCGCCCAGCAGCCCCTGAGCAGGAAGCAGTGGATGCCTGAGGCAGTTCTGCTTCAGTGGGGTGGGGCCAGGAAGGGTGGCATCACTGACGAGCTGATGACCACCATTTCAGCAAAGGCAGCCAGGTGAACTGCTCCACAGACCTGCCCTGGAGTCGAGAATGGAGCCAGGGCTGCGTGGGGAGTCTTCTTAAAGCAGGAAGACCTCCAATGTAGCAGAAAGAGAGGAACCCCAGCCCTCCTGAGCGGTAAGGAGTGAAACCCTAAGGAGAGGCAGCTCTGCCTCAGCATGGCGGATTGTGGGGCAGGGGGCCGGAGGGACAGAGGCAGATCAAAGCCCAATGGAACTGCCGCTTCCTTAGGTCTCTGTCGTACCGGCTCCCAGAATACTGTTTTGTCCCTTTTCGTGATGGAAAGGAAGCAACGAGCACCCCCCATGTTTCTCCCTGTGGGGACAGGCTTTCCATACCTCCATGTCAGCCCTGTCCAACTCCTCCTGCAAGGGCAGATTATCTTCCTCCACGTGAGCCTCATGGCTTCCAGTAACCACAAGAGCAGTCCTAAAGCATCCAAAAGTTCATCGGAAACATGTCTCATCCTGCCTCATTTTTCCCCTGCTTGCTCCCAAAAGACCTCTTCCCCCCTTTCCTACAAGCTCCGGGAAAGCAAAGCCAAGTCCATGCAAGCATTGGAGAATTTCTCTTAGAAGGGGCCTCCCTGAAGCAGCCTCAACTACCAGCTCAGGCCGTGCTCTTCAGGGCTCCTTGCACTGCTCTTCAAAGGCCCCACCGACGTGGCTGCACAAACTCCCGGGGTAAGCCCTTCCACCGCCTGACCATCTCCATGGCAGCAAGTTTTCTCCTTCCATGCGCTCGGAGCCCCTCGTGTCCCCTCACACAGTGTTGCTTCTCTTTCCCCCAACGCTTCCCTTCAGAGCACTTAACGCACCAACTCTGCCTTGCCTTAAACCCCCCTGGCCTGCAGAGCAGCCACGCTGCTGAGCTACTGGCAAGTTTCCCCGGGGCTCTGGCTCTGTGGGGCGGAAGGGCACCACAGACAAGGCTTTCTTGCAGACCTCAGGGGGGCAAAGGGCGAGAGCCCCAAAGCTACGAGAGCAGCCAAGTGCAGACCTGCATTTACCAGTCACCCGGGGAACTGCTTCCACGGGGCTGCTCCTTCTTTTTCCAAGCTCATTGTCACGCCCCTCGTCTCACTCACACTTGCAGACTACCCAGAAGGCCCGGGTGTTCTTTTGACAAAGCCCTCACCTTTCCCACTGGCCTTGAGCATGCCTGTCAGCTGCTTTTTT
>NW_020888303.1:0-3013 GCF_003945725.1 Corapipo altera
TACTGGGACTTGAAATCCTGTCAGAATCTCTAGTAGACATGAACAAGCTGTCATGCGCTGAGGGATATTTACTTACTCACGCTGATCACCACAGGCAACAGGGTGGACAATCTCCTAATGGGAAATAACACTAAAAGGACCATATTGATTAGTGGCATTGGAACGGTTTTCACTAATGAAGGGACTAAAAGCAGTTATAATATTTGTAACCAAAACAGATGGAAAGTTTATTTTTCTTTAAAAGAGAGCCTCTGTATATGAAGACCTCAACAAACAACTAGTATAGAGGCAGGCACTGTTATTCGTTACCTCCATTTTCAGAGGAGAAGCTCTGAATGTGCCTGTTAGATTCAGTATGGGGTTCTAATATTCTCCTGTTTTTCTTGCTTTGGAAAGCTAATCCATACCTAAGCAAACAAGTTGTTTTTACAATAAAACCACACTCACTGCTGAGGGTTTGCCTCACATGTTTGCCCTTTTGAAAAGACAATCTCCATTAAGTAATCTGTATTTGGTGGTCCACTCAGTAAAGTTTTAAGAGATGCTTCATGTGCAGAGATTGTCTCAAGGGCCAAATCCTGAGCTCTTTGCTCACTTCTTTTCCATTTGAATTCCCATGTACTTAAGAGGAAGTTTGTTTTTTGCAGATTTCTGCTATTTAACAGTCATTTTTTTTCCACTGCAAACTCAGCCTCTGAAGGCAAATCAAAGTTCTTCCATTACAATGCATCACTTGCAGGTCATGAAATCTCTACCAGTGGAGATATGCGAGAATTACTGTTGTGCAAACATTATTGGCCTCTTACACAAGGAGAAATTCCACTCGTGCCAACACTAAATGTGAAAAAGGGAGAGATCCAGGAATGCTTGTTAACAATCTGTGTGTGCACTGACTGGCCTCTTAACTGGTAAGGACTACAGACTTTTATTAAGGATACAGTAAGAAGGAACCAACTCACTTGTCCTGAAGAGGCTTAGTTTTGTAGTCTAAAAACAATAAACTTCTTAGTTCTGAATGCAGGCAGCAGTGGTCCACAGTACGAAACAAGAGCAGATCTGCTGAGTAAGAAGGTACTGTTTTTATAACATCTCTTTCAGAACAAGAGGCACATCAATCTTTGAACCTTAAATAAGCTCAGTGTTTTTCTTCCAACATAAAGGTCAAGAATACATGATAGGAAATATAAATCGCTGTTTCATTCTGCTTGGACTGGATGTAGGGCTATTTGCCTCTCACTGTCTGTATGAAAGATAATACAAGTGTAGGAATACCTCAGGTTTCAATACCCTCCAGAAGACCTCCTTCTCAAGGTATGGTGAACGATGGGTTATGGCTACTAGGAAAGAGAGGCTGGAGTTGTCATTTCTGCAGCTAGGAAGCAAAAAAATGAACACCAACTTCATGCCCAGCTGTTATGCCTAGCTGTGGAATACACTTTGCAATACTTCATGTGCTGACCTCCAGAAATTAAGAGTAATAAATCCAACAGCTTGAATATCTGTTTGGTTCTGAAATTAAAGCACTGTTTACTTTTCTAAAGTGCTTTCTATGCTCAAGACAGAAGGGCCCCCAGTGGTGTCAGCACCTGCTGCATAGGTGTAAAAGGTAGGCAGACTGCAGCATTGCATTTCTGTTTGGTGACACCAGAAGGCTATTGGATGCTTGTGCTGAGGTACTCTGAGGTCTCCACTTGCTCCACAATACGGTCTCTGAGACCAGTCACTCCAAGATTTGTCTCAAACAGATTAACTAGTGTCAGTCAGCAAATTCTTGATGTCTCAGGCCAAATGTTTAAACAAACTTTCTGGTGAGAGGCCTTCAAGAAGGATTTTCCTCATGTCATGGTGAAAAACAGTCCATTCAGTGAAAGTCTTCACTTGGGCTAGAAGACACAACTCTGTCACTATTTTAATCAGAGTAAGGACTTGTCTGTCATCCAACGTGAATGTTTTGTTCCATTATGATCTAAAGCAGATTGCAGTTCAGGAAACATCACATATTTTCACAGGATTGCAAAAGCCATTTCTCTGCAGTCCCCAAGTTTTAATGTTGTAAATCATGCCCTAAAAACTATCTATACCATAAATTATGCTGCAAGACCTAGCTACTTACTGTAATTACAGGATTCGGTTAATAGCAGTAATTTGTAAATCCTGAAAGTTATGAATAACTCAATAATTTCAGAGCAGTTCATTGCCTGGACCTGAAGGAACCTCCTTCTTTGAATCCTAATATGTATTTTGAAGTAATCTCGTAACTTGCCAACAGCTTAGCAAAAATGGTGGATGGAAGAGTAGAGAGTTCAGAGATTCACGTTAAGAATGGCAAAGATGTGACTGTGTTGGGATTCCAGAAAAAAAGTAGAAATCTCACACCAAAGGTCTGGTAAATAACTTGGGGACAAATGACATTCTACTGATCAAAAGCATACTATTATTTGCGTGGGTCACATCAGGAATATACAACTGATTTCACGCAAGTGAAGGTAATCAAGGAGTCTGAATCTGGAATCTGGAATCTGGAATCTGGAATCTGGAATCTGTCTCCAGCAAGTAACGTGCACCTTCCTATGTGATAATTGTACAACTTGAGGCCATCTACAAAATGCAAACAGAATAATTAATATCTCCCTCATAACATAAAATGGTGGGATGGACTAATGTTGTTTGATCTCCTTGAGTCTTCTCCTTGTAATAAGCTCTTATTTTGTATTGCATTATGCATAGTATATTCACTCACGCCTCACTGTTGTGCTGTTTTCTACAAAGACAATGAAAATAGGGGCCCCCTTTTACATGAGCCCACACCACATATTGCCAGAAGTAGCTTACATCTAACCTGAGGCCAATAGCTGCTGGGAAATAATTAGTCATAGTGCTGCTATAATCCCTTAGTAAATGTAAGCGCAGTTCCTATTTGTGCCGAAGGTGAAATGTTTGTGGTAACAAATGCCCTTTTGTCTGAATAAAAATGTATTTACTTTTAATCAATCGGGGACTCATTATCAACATT
>NW_020888304.1:0-3013 GCF_003945725.1 Corapipo altera
TACTGGGACTTGAAATCCTGTCAGAATCTCTAGTAGACATGAACAAGCTGTCATGCGCTGAGGGATATTTACTTACTCACGCTGATCACCACAGGCAACAGGGTGGACAATCTCCTAATGGGAAATAACACTAAAAGGACCATATTGATTAGTGGCATTGGAACGGTTTTCACTAATGAAGAGACTAAAAGCAGTTATAATATTTCTAACCAAAACAGATGGAAAGTTTATTTTTCTTTAAAAGAGAGCCTCTGTATATGAAGACCTCAACAAACAACTAGTATAGAGGCAGGCACTGTTATTCGTTACCTCCATTTTCAGAGGAGAAGCTCTGAATGTGCCTGTTAGATTCAGTATGGGGTTCTAATATTCTCCTGTTTTTCTTGCTTTGGAAAGCTAATCCATACCTAAGCAAACAAGTTGTTTTTACAATAAAACCACACTCACTGCTGAGGGTTTGCCTCACATGTTTGCCCTTTTGAAAAGACAATCTCCATTAAGTAATCTGTATTTGATGGTCCACTCAGTAAAGTTTTAAGAGATACTTCATGTGCAGAGATTGTCTCAAGGGCCAAATCCTGAGCTCTTTGCTCACTTCTTTTCCATTTGAATTCCCATGTACTTAAGAGGAAGTTTGTTTTTTGCAGATTTCTGCTATTTAACAGTCATTTTTTTTCCACTGCAAACTCAGCCTCTGAAGGCAAATCAAAGTTCTTCCATTACAATGCATCACTTGCAGGTCATGAAATCTCTACCAGTGGAGATATGCGAGAATTATTGTTGTGCAAACATTATTGACCTCTTACACAAGGAGAAATTCCACTCGTGCCAACACTAAATGTGAAAAAGGGAGAGATCCAGGAATGCTTGTTAACAATCTGTGTGTGCACTGACTGGCCTCTTAACTGGTAAGGACTACAGACTTTTATTAATGATACAGTAAGAAGGGACCAACTCACTTGTCCTGAAGAGGCTTAGTTTTGTAGTCTAAAAACAATAAACTTCTTAGTTCTGAATGCAGGCAGCAGTGGTCCACAGTACGAAACAAGAGCAGATCTGCTGAGTAAGAAGGTACTGTTTTTATAACATCTCTTTCAGAACAAGAGGCACATCAATCTTTGAACCTTAAATAAGCTCAGTGTTTTTCTTCCAACATAAAGGTCAAGAATACATGATAGGAAATATAAATCGCTGTTTCATTCTGCTTGGACTGGATGTAGGGCTATTTGCCTCTCACTGTCTGTATGAAAGATAATACAAGTGTAGGAATACCTCAGGTTTCAATACCCTCCAGAAGACCTCCTTCTCAAGGTATGGTGAACGATGGGTTATGGCTACTAGGAAAGAGAGGCTGGAGTTGTCATTTCTGCAGCTAGGAAGCACAAAAATGAACACCAACTTCATGCCCAGCTGTTATGCCTAGCTGTGGAATACACTTTGCAATACTTCATGTGCTGACCTCCAGAAATTAAGAGTAATAAATCCAACAGCTTGAATATCTGTTTGGTTCTGAAATTAAAGCCCTGTTTACTTTTCTAAAGTGCTTTCTATGCTCAAGACAGAAGGGCCCCCAGTGGTGTCAGCACGTGCTGCATAGGTGTAAAAGGTAGGCAGACTGCAGCATTGCATTTCTGTTTGGTGACACCAGAAGGCTATTGGATGCTTGTGCTGAGGTACTCTGAGGTCTCCACTTGCTCCACAATACGGTCTCTGAGACCAGTCACTCCAAGATTTGTCTCAAACAGATTAACTAGTGTCAGTCAGCAAATTCTTGATGTCTCAGGCCAAATGTTTAAACAAACTTTCTGGTGAGAGGCCTTCAAGAAGGATTTTCCTCATGTCATGGTGAAAAACAGTCCATTCAGTGAAAGTCTTCACTTGGGCTAGAAGACACAACTCTGTCACTATTTTAATCAGAGTAAGGACTTGTCTGTCATCCAACGTGAATGTTTTGTTCCATTATGATCTAAAGCAGATTGCAGTTCAGGAAACATCACATATTTTCACAGGATTGCAAAAGCCATTTCTCTGCAGTCCCCAAGTTTTAATGTTCTAAATCATGCCCTAAAAACTATCTATACCATAAATTATGCTGCAAGACCTAGCTACTTACTGTAATTACAGGATTCGGTTAATAGCAGTAATTTGTAACTCCTGAAAGTTATGAATAACTCAATAATTTCAGAGCAGTTCGTTGCCTGGACCTGAAGGAACCTCCTTCTTTGAATCCTAATATGTATTTTGAAGTAATCTCGTAACTTGCCAACAGCTTAGCAAAAATGGTGGATGGAAGAGTAGAGAGTTCAGAGATTCACGTTAAGAATGGCAAAGATGTGACTGTGTTGGGATTCCAGAAAAAAAGTAGAAATCTCACACCAAAGGTCTGGTAAATAACTTGGGGACAAATGACATTCTACTGATCAAAAGCATACTATTATTTGCGTGGGTCACATCAGGAATATACAACTGATTTCACGCAAGTGAAGGTAATCAAGGAGTCTGAATCTGGAATCTGGAATCTGGAATCTGGAATCTGGAATCTGTCTCCAGCAAGTAACGTGCACCTTCCTATGTGATAATTGTACAACTTGAGGCCATCTACAAAATGCAAACAGAATAATTAATATCTCCCTCATAACATAAAATGGTGGGATGGACTAATGTTGTTTGATCTCCTTGAGTCTTCTCCTTGTAATAAGCTCTTATTTTGTATTGCATTATGCATAGTATATTCACTCACGCCTCACTGTTGTGCTGTTTTCTACAAAGACAATGAAAATAGGGGCCCCCTTTTACATGAGCCCACACCACATATTGCCAGAAGTAGCTTACATCTAACCTGAGGCCAATAGCTGCTGGGAAATAATTAGTCATAGTGCTGCTATAATCCCTTAGTAAATGTAAGCGCAGTTCCTATTTGTGCCGAAGGTGAAATGTTTGTGGTAACAAATGCCCTTTTGTCTGAATAAAAATGTATTTACTTTTAATCAATCGGGGACTCATTATCAACATT
>NW_020888305.1:0-3013 GCF_003945725.1 Corapipo altera
GGGGATGGAGCTGGGGATGGAGCTGGGGATGGAGCTGCAGGAAGGAGTCAGGAATTACCTCGAAGCCGGGGATGTGATGGACAGCCGGCTGTGGAGAGAAAACACAATTCCCACTGGAATTCCTGCTGCCACCTCAGCCTTCCCTGGCAGGGAACATCACCCCCACGCTGCCCACCTCCAAACACCCTTGGCATGAGGATTCCAGGGAAACCAGGGTTCTCCTCTATCCAGGAGGAACTGGCAGAACTTCAAACCCACCCGGATGATTTGTGGATCCCACGGGCCCTCCGAGGGCACAGCCCTTCCCAAGGATTTCCCCTCAGGGGGTGAGGGGGAAGCAGAGGGCCCGTGCAGGGGAGTTGGCGCCTTGTCCTGGCTCCAGGGGCCATGCTGGGACCTCCAGGCAGGAGGGAACTGTGGGATCCCCGTTCCCAGGGTCACTCGGGCTGGGAGGGAGGGATGGGATGGGGGATGGAGCTCCCAGTCCATCCATGTTCCCTGGCACAGGGGCACCCCTGGCATATGCAGCAGCCACTGGAGGAGGCAGTGTGGCTTCAAGCTCTCCTAAACCCCCTCCAGAAATCAATTCCAAGCTAAGGGCAGCATTCCTTACGGATCTCTGCAGTCCCAGTTCCCCGTAGCTCCCCCTGAGCCCTCCAGGGGTTGTCTTAGGAGAGAAGGAGCCATCCAGCCCTTCCCACCCGGAATTCTGCAGGTTTCCATCAGGCCAGCCCTAAACCACCTCCTTCTCCACGCTGGACAGGCTCAGCCTGTGGATTTATTCCTCAAAAAGGGCCAAATCCACGAGGCTCTTCCCGAGCCCGGGGGGACACAACCCGACACCCGGCAAAGGTCGGATCCGCCGGGCAGGGAGACTCCAGGGGGAGAAACCAGCGCTCCAGGAGGGGCTGAGGGAGGGGTGGGGGTCTCACCTTCTCCCTCTGGATGAGCTCGAAGGCCGCCAGGAGCTCCCCCACGTTCCTGCTGCCCTTGGTGATGGGGTGCCAGGCCAGGCGGGGCGAGCGCTCCAGGCTGGGCCGGCAGATGCAGCGGCCCATGAACTCGTCTGCTCCCTGCGGGGAAACACGGGCACTGGGAGGCTCCTTCCCAACCCTCCTCCCGCTGGAATCCACCCCCACGCACCCCCCAACCCGGCCAAAGTCCCACCACCCAGGTGGGTCCATCCCAGGATCACGGGATGGACCGTTACGGGACCGGCTAAGAAACATCAGTGGGTTCGATGCCCAGAGATCCCCCCTGGAATTCCTAGGGCTGGAAATGCACTTTTTTAGGCATTTGGGCTCAAACAGGAGGTGAAATTCCCACTCCACGATTCCCAGAGCATTCAGGATCAGCAGCTCCTAAAAATCCCATTCCCTGCTCTGCAACGGGATCTTCCATTGAAGAAACATTCCCTACTTCTAGCACTGCTTCAAATCCCATCCCGAGCTTTTTCCAGAGGGAAACGTGGTCCATTTGGCCACTCTGGGTGATGGAAATGCAGCTTCCTACCCCTTTTCCCAGTGCAACCCATCCACACACCCCCAAAACTCAGCCAAAATCCCACCACTCAAAAACCAGGATCATGGGATGAACCAGGGCAGAAAATGAAGTGGGTTTGATGCCCAAGAGGTTTCCAGATCCTCCCTGGAATTCCTAGGGCTGGAAATGCACCTTTTTCAGGCATTTGGGCTCGAGCAGGAGGTGAAATTTCCACTCCACAATTCCCAGAGCAGGAACTCTGAGCATTTAGGAGCAGCAGCAGCTCCTAAAAATCCCATTCCCTGCTCTGCAACAGGATCTTCCATTGAAGAAACATTCCCTACTTCCAGCACTGCCTCAAATCTCATCCCGAGCTTTTTCCACAGGCAAACGTGGTCCATTTGGTCACTGTGGATGATGGAAATGCAGCTTCCTACCCCTTTTCCCAGTGCAATCCATCCACACACCCCCAAAACTCAGCCAAAATCCCACCACCAAAAACCAGGATCGTGGAATGGACCATTATGGGACCAGCTGAGAAAGTTCAGTGGGTTTGATGCCCAGATGGTTTCCAGATCCCCCCTGGAATTCCTAGGGCTCGAAATGCCCTTTTTTAGACTTTTGGGTTCAAGCAGGAGGTGAAATTTCCACTCCACGATTCCCAGAGCAGGAGCCCTGAGCACTCGGGATCAGCAGATCCTAAAAATCCCATTCCCGGCCCGTTCCCGGTTCCCATTCCCGGTTCCCATTCCCACCCCAGGCTCACGTAGGTGTCGTGGTCGTAGATCTCCACCACCACACTGGGGGGATCCTGGGCCACGCCCGGGGGGGCCCCGAAGATCTCGATCTCGTGGAAGATCAGGGTCTGGTCCCACGTGGGGTTCAGGGTGTTCTTCACCACCTGGGACTTCTGGCTCTGGTGCAGGAAGGACACGATGGCGTAGGGATCTGTGGGAATGGGATACAGGGAATGGGATACAGGGATCTGTGGGAATGGGATACAGGGATCTGTGGGAATGGGATACAGGGAATGGGATACAGGGATCTGTGGGAATGGGATACAGGGAATGGGATACAGGGATCTGTGGGAATGGGATACAGGGATCTGTGGGAATGGGATACAGGGATTGTGGGAATGGGATACAGGGATTGTGGGAATGGGATACAGGGATCTGTGGGAATGGGATACAGGGATTGTGGGAATGGGATACAGGGATTGTGGGAATGGGATACACCCCCTAAATCCCTGGATTCAGGTCCCAGGAACATCCCCTAAATCCCTGGATTCAGGTCCCAGGAACACCCCCTAAATCCCTGGATTCAGGTCCCAGGAACATCCCCCAGACCCCTGGCTGCAGGGCCAGCCGAGCAGGACAGCATTCCCCCTCCCTCCCTCCTTTCCCAAGGAATTGGGGCTGGATTTGGGGGCTGGATTCCCGCCTGGCTCCCGTGGTTAACGAGCCGGGACCGTTCCCACTGGGAAGAGCCTTTCCCACTGACACACTTTTTTCCAGCTGGAGCAAAGCAGAGT
>NW_020888306.1:0-3012 GCF_003945725.1 Corapipo altera
CACTGGCCCTCCTCCTGAAGGTGAGCGCTTCTGACCTGCAGCTGCAAGAGCTCCTGGCTGGGCTGGAATCTTCAAAGGCTCACCGGGAGCCCTTGGCATTGAAGGACTTCCTCCAAAGCATCCCCTCCAAGCTCCTCATCACAGAGCTCTACAAGGACTGGATGGTAGCGATGCAGATGGCCAGCAGGGAGGAAAAGATCTACCAGCTGAAAGGGTAAGCGTGGGCAGCAGCCTGCCTCCTGAGCAGGGACTGGGAAAAGGCTGGGACTTGTCTGAATGGGGACAGTCTCCTTAAAATGCTGGTTTTCCTGGCAGTTCACTGTTGCTGGGCTGGGGTCAGAGAGTCCTGGGGGAATGGACAGAGAGCCTTCTCTGGCATGGGCTTGGGTGAAATCACAAGCTGGGAAGCAAACGTGTGCTTCCTTCCTCAAGTGCAGAGCCTCGAGTGCTGGCTGAGAGCACCTGCAAAGCTGCACAACAGAGCCACTGGCTGCCCCTGCCCTGTGCCAGCTTTGGGTGGCTCTGAGCAGCACGTGCTTGAGGAGCGTTGCCTTGCTGTTCCCTCAGGGTGGTCAAGAAGTTGCTGGCAGCAAATCTCCTCCTCCTCAAGCAGCTGCTGTCCCTGCTCCAGCATATTGGGCAGCACATCTCCACCAGCAGAATGACCTCCAGCAGCCTGGCTGTCTGCCTGGGGCCAAACTTGCTGAGCCCACCCCAGGAGGAGCTGCTCCTGCCGGAGGCTGCGCTGGCTCTGAGCGTGCCGGTGATGTTGTCTGGAGCAGCCACTGCAGCTCCCCAGCCCGTGCCAGCTGGGCTGTCCAGAGGGCCCTGGCAGCCCCCTGTCTCCAACAAATGCTGGTGGGGCAGATGCCTGGAATAGCTGCCCCACAGCCACTGCCTTCTGTGCAGGGGCTCAGGAGGGATGGGAAAGGCTGCTTGACGTGCGTTCAGGCCCCTGGGCTGAGAGCACGGCTGGGATGTGTGCAGGTGAAGGTGCTGGTGGAGTTCATGATGGACAACTTTGATGCCACCTTTGGGGAGGAGATGGCTGGCCTGGGGGAGTCACCAGCACCCACCGACAGATGCACAGGTATGAGCAGGAACCTCTGGGGGGTTGTCACAGCCTGGCACTTGGGATCCCAGAAATCTCACCATCAAGAGGACAACTGGTGTAGGGCTTGGCTGGGTTTTGCCTTACGTCTTTTGCTTTCTAGACCTGTGTTTGGAGGAGCAAAGTGGCCCCACAGGCGGAGCAGACGAGGATCATCAGGCAAAGACCTTCCTGGATGCCTCCTCCACCCTGCCAGACATGTCCACAGAAGATGGGGCAGACCCAGTGGTGGAGGCCGAGGGGGCAGAGGTAGGTCAGCTGCACAAACACTGGGACATCGTGTCCCACAGAGGCAGAAAGTTTCTGATAAGGCCCAGTAGCTGCTGTGCCTCCTCCTGACAGCCCATCCCTTGAGCCCTTGGGCTTCCTTCCTCCCCCCACAATGACATCTCCAAATGAAAAGTGGACAGGTGGTTTCTCCAACACCTTATGTACGTGCTTCATCAAAATATAAAAGACCTACAAATTCAAGCTAGAGGGGAGCAGCTGTCAACTTGAGAGGGCTTTTGCTCACGTCCTACTTCATTCCAGCTGCCTCCAGTCTATTTTGGGGCAGGTGTACTGTGTGAGATGGGGATGATGCAAAACAGCATCTTCTCTGGGGAGCTCAGGTGGCCGTTTGGCAATCAGTCACTTCCTACTCCAGGCTGTCTCTTGCCACCTCTTATCTCCCAGATTTCTGGTTTAGGCACCTCCGGCTTTGCCTCCAAACATCCCCCAGAGTGCAACAGAATCCCTGGTACCCACAGAAACACTGACGAGCCTTTCAGTGTCCAGAAGGTAAAGTGAGCTGGCGTTGGCTTAAACAACAACAACTGACTCCTGGAGATTGTGGCTTTGCCTATCTAATCCAATTTTGGGGGTAAAGTTTTGCCGGCAGCTCCTAGGAAAAGAAAAATAGATGTAAAAGACGAAGAGAGGAGGCCTGGCCGGAGAGATGGAAGGCCAAGAGGAAAGGAAGAAGGGGAAGACAGGAAGAAGACAACAAGAGAAGTGTAAGAAGGTCCAGAAGCTCAAAAAGCCCAGGTGTGTCCCAGGCTCTCCTGTCCATCTTCCCCAACTCTCAACACTGCCCTAAGTCAGCCCAACTTCCTGGCAAGGGATGGTGCTGAGCAGGGCTTGGCAAGAGCTCCATGGCAGCTCCCGAGGGGATCTCCACCCAGCCCTGCTGCATGGCACAGGGGCACTGGGCACCTCTGCATGCACCCAGGGCTCGAAGGGCATCCATCCCCCACGGGGTAAAGGCCCCAGAACCAGCCCATCACCACTGCCAGCAAGAGCTCTCTCTACTGGGCCGCAAACAGCTCCTTGTCAGCTGCACTCCCCAAAGACAGGGGAACTAAGCCATGCCAATTCCTGCCTTTGTGGGTTCATTTTCTGACCTTCTGACTCTGCCGTTGCAGGTGCCACTTTCCTCTTGCCAGCTGAAGCCCTGGGACTCGTGGGCCTGCCTCCCCCCCGCCCCTGAAGTTGTGCTTGTAGTACAGTTAGCTTTTGTTTGTTCTCACTGTGTCTGACATATGATGTTATGGACTGGGGAGATATTGTTTGGGGATGAATCCTATGGGGAGGTGCTCTTCTCACACTTCCTTTCTTGAGCAGGCTCGTCTAGAACAAGTTGCCCAGGACAGTTCATGCTCTGGTAGTTCTGGGAGTCCAAAAAGAGATTTGGGTGGTTTCTTTAGTGCCACATCACTGTAGTAAGAGGCATGAGAGAGACACCAGAGACCACAGGACAAGTAGAATTTGATGGTGGAGATCATCAGGCTGGAGAAGGCCGAGGAAGAAGCAGGGCCTTTGATTGAAATTTAGCCCTGGACAGCTGGAAAGAAACATGCCCTACAAGCACACACTGAGGCACGAGACCTTGCCTGGGCCAGAGAGCTATGTCAGGGGACTGA
>NW_020888307.1:0-3012 GCF_003945725.1 Corapipo altera
CTCTGCCCACAGCCCCCGCGGAGAGGCTGGATGAGGAGGGTCCCCTGAGCCAGGAGCAGCTGGTTCCCTGGGAGAGCCACGGCGTGGCCGGGCCGAAGGCGGCCGGGGCAGGACTGGGGGAGTTCTCCCTGGGGGATTTCAAGCCGGTGGTGGTGCCGGTGGAGGCTCGCCCCGCCCCGGGGCTGCCCTTCCCCATGGAGCACGCGCTGGGCGCGGGGACGGAGCAGCCCTTCGCCCTTCCCCAGGGAATGCCGCTGGGAGAAGACCCCGGCGCCGAGGGGGCCTCGCCGCAGCCCGGCTGGGAGCAGCACGATCCCTGCGCCGCCGGGGACGATCCCAGGGCGCTCCCGCCGGGCTGGAAGAGCGTCCGGCTGACGCGCAACCTCCTGGCGCGGCAGCAGAGGAAGAGCAACGGCTCCTTCATCTGCTCGTCCTGCGGGAAGAGCCTGGCGCACCACGCGGCGCTGCTGCGGCACCAGCGCCTGCACACGGGCGAGAGGCCCTTCCAGTGCCCGGACTGCGGCAAGAGCTTCAACGAGAAGTCCAACCTCAACAAGCACTACCGGATCCACACCGGGGAGCGGCCGTACCGCTGCCCCTCCTGCGGGCAGGGCTTCGTGCAGAAGCACCACCTGCAGAAGCACCAGCGCATCCACGGGCCGCCGCGGGGCGCGTGGCCGGGCCGGCCGGCGCGGGCCAGCGCCGCCGGGGAGCGGCTCTACCGCTGCATCGAGTGCGCCGAGAGCTTCCCCCAGAAAGCGTCGCTGGAGGAGCACCAGCGCCGGCACACCCAGCAACGGCCCTTCCAGTGCCACGGCTGCACCAAGAGCTTCCGGCACCGGCAGTCGCTGAACCACCACCAGAAGGTGCACGCCGTGGCCGGCTCCCCGGCCGGCAGCTTGCCGGGACACAAGCGGGAGCTGGAGCCCTGCGAGGCTCTGGGCCAGGACAGTCGGTAGCCGCAGGGCTGGAGGAGGGAAGGCAGCTGGGGTCACAGCACCGAGGGACTTGTGGCACCGCCGGGGGCTCCAGGAGGAGGAGGAGGAAGGATGTGCTGCCTGGGCAGGGAAGGGCCCCCAGGGACTGGTCACGAGGCAGCAGAGGAGGGTCAGTGGCTGGAACCGAGCCAGGCGGTGCCGCTGCCCCGTGGATTCAGCAGAGGAGTGGCTGTGTTGGATCTCGGGGAATGGTGGAATTGAACACTGGGTTGTTTGAACACTGCCAGCCTGGACAGAGGTGGCCTGGGAGTGGTTGCTGGCCTGGGGAGGTTGATGATCTGGGAGTGGTCAGTGTCCCCAGGGTGGTTGGTGGCCCAGGTCAGTGGCCTGGATGCACTGCGGGGGGCTGGGCTGCAGTTGGAATCAGTGGATGAACCAGGAAGAGACTTGGATAAAAGACTCATGGTGTCTCCTGTTGTGCTCCAGGGGGTGGGCTCGGGGTGGGCTTGGGAGGTCAGAGAGGGATGGGGATCCTGGAAAGGGATGGGGGTCACCACCTTCCTTGGGGGGAGAAGGGGGGAGGAATGTGTAGCTGCCTGATGGGAATTTGGAATGGTCCCACAAGAATCCCCCACAGGATCCTCTGTAGGATCTGGGCACCACAGGACTCCCTGGCAGTGCTGAGGGACTGTCCCCTGCCCATGGCATCCCCCTGCCCATGGCAGCCAGGGCCACTCCATCCCCTGCCCTTCCCTGCTCCCCTCGGCCGCTCATCCTTCTGCCTGCAGAGGCTTCGTCCTTCCTGCCTGGGGTCCCAGGGGCTCCCTAGGGATGGAACTGCCAGCAGTGATTCCAAACCACCCCCGCCCCGGTCAGAGCTGTCCTGGCTGATCCCAGTTCCTCCAGCCCCGGCCATTCCCATGGGCACTGGCACAGCCCCCAGAACAGCCAGACATAGAGGCAAATACTTTATTAATTCCACATCCTGAGAAAGGGATTGGGAATGTCATAGGAAACGCTGGTCCTGGTCAAAACAGCTTTGGAAATGCCCGGTTGGGGCTGCTGGCCCGAGGAGGGGCCGGCACCTCTGCTGGCCAGGGGGGGATCACCCGCCGGCAGCACCAGCTCAGTCGTGGGATCCCCTGGGATCTCTACCCCCGCAGGATAACCAGCCACTGGCTCACTGCCAGATCCACAGTAATCCATATAGTAATCCATATGCAATCCATAAGGCAGCAACCGCCCCCGCATCCCATCGGGAACACGGAGTGACCCATCTGCCATCGTCACCCCTCCTGCTTCCCAGACGCAATCCCAGGGGCAGGAATTGTGACACACTGGCCTGGAGGAGCTGTGGGACATGGTGTGTGTCCCCGTGGAGCAGCTTGGACACTGCTGTCCCTCCCAGGGGGCAGGGAGGCAGTGGAGGGGCACACTTGGATGTGGCACAGTTCCCAAAGCTTCCCACAGCAGCGCCATCACACCTTGGGAATGACCAGGAATGAAAGATGGGAAAAGCCAACTGGGTCTCCCGGCCTCACCGCTTGGAGAGGGACAGAAACTTCAGGATGTCAAGTAACTACATTAAACAACTCAAGGAAAACAAAAAGAAGAACCTGGAAAACTAAATTCAAGAGTCCCAACAGCTTCTCCGTTGGGCCCACATGGCGATGGCACCGGGAGGGACGTGTTCCCTGTGCACCAACAGGGGCGAGCGTGGGGCTCTGGCCACGGACACAGTTCCAGTGGCTCCGGGGATGCCGGAGCGGTGCCAGGCCTGGCCTTCACCGGCTGCCTCCGGGCAGGTCTCCCTCCCCTCCGGCTGAGGTAGCTGCAGAACTGGTTTCCTATAGGATTCGTTACGGTGGGATTTGGGGCACAAGGAGATGAGCTGTGGTTGGGAGAGTGGGAGCAGGAGCTGGTGGCTGCCATGGTGGATCCACGAGGATCAGGTACTGCTGGGCAGCACAGGGCTGGCTGACCCATCAAGTATTCCCAAAATGACTGCATCCATGCAGGATGGTCCCAAGAGTGCCTGTGGACTCCCTGGAATATGCAAGATCAGAACAGTGGG
>NW_020888308.1:0-3011 GCF_003945725.1 Corapipo altera
GGGGGGTGGGAGCGGTGTGTGAGAGGGGTCACTGGTGGGGGAGAGGAGGAAGGGGCAAAGGCGTAAGGGGCCCCCTCTCAGCTCTGAGGGCGCTGCCCATGGGGTTTGCAGCTTCGGATCGGGGAGCGCTGCCCCCAGACCCCCATGGGTGGGTGAGGGTCCTCAAGGCTGGGGGGAGCGGCGCGGAGCTGAGGCGGCCACCCTGCCCCCCTCGCCCTTGGGTGAGCGCAGAGGGGGTGCTCATGGGGATTTCCAGCCGGGGGACGAGAGGACACCACGGGTGTTCTGCATGGAACAGCCTGCATGGGGCCGGTGCTTTTTGGTACCTCGTGAGTCTCCCAGCCCGGGGCACCGGGAGGAGACAGCCCCGAGGCAGCTGTGGGTGGGAGGGAAGGGGCCAGGCAGGGCCAGGAAGGAAGAGGGTTCGTAGCAGTGCTTGGCACGTGCAGGACATGGTGGCTGGCATTTTCTGCACCTTATGCAGGGGTGGCAGGAGCTGCCAGGCAGGAGGCCTGGAGCTGCTCGGGTCTGTGCTGCACTCGGGCAGGGACATGATGGCATCCCTAGAGAGGCCTGGGGCTGGAGAGACACCAGGGCAGAAGGAGCGGAGTGCCTTCCGGACAGGGTCTCCCTGGGTGCAGCCACCCCAAGAGGATCCCACCAGGGATCCTGCCACAGCCCCACGTGGTTCTTGCAGGACCCTGCACGACGCCTGTGGGGACAAAGCCTGGCGTGGCCCCAGTGAGGGCAGGTGCTGTGCCTCTGCTGCCTGCAAAGATGCAGCCCCAGCCACATGGTGGGAGCAGCAGCCCTGGCTGACCAAACTGCCCAGTGGAGCCTCAGCCCCCTCTCCTCCTCCCCGAAGAGCCAATACCAGCCCATCTGCTCTTGCCTGGGTGGGACTCACATTTCTGTTTGCTGAGTGTCCTTCAAGCATCACAAGGGTTTGAGTTCTCTTTTGCAAGCTGTGCCCACTAGCCCCAAGCAAGCTGCCCACCCTGGGTGCTGCACAGGTTGAGCCTGGGTGGCCCCAGGCAGCATCAAGCTGTGCCTGGCCAGGGGGTGGTGACAACACAGGGAGGGGAGGGAGGGGAGCCAGGGATGTAGTATGCGCATTTTCCTTTCTGCCTGTTGTTTGTTTTCCCTTATAAACCAGCAGGAATGCCTGGTGTTGGCCTGTGCTGGGAAAGCATCTGGGCTGGGGGTTGTGCCGGGTAAGGGAGGTACCTGCACATGGGACTCCCTCTGATCACACCCCAGGGACCCCATGTGTAGGGAATATGGTCCCATGGGCAGGCTAGGCTAGGCTTGCTCTGTGAGAAATTGGCCTTGTTGTGCCACAGAGTCCTGCCACACACAGGGACAGAGGGATTAGGCAGGTCACTGCACGCCCTGGATGTGCCCCAGGGATCAGACAGGGAGGGAGAGGAGGTGCAGAGCAGGAGGAGGAAAGCTGTGGGGCTCCAAAGGGGAACATTGTTCCACATCCCTGTTGGCAGGTCCCTGGGTGCTCAGTCATGGATGGCCTCTCCTCAGGCCAGTGGAGACAGACATAGGCATTTCCAAAGTGACTTGGTCCTTGCTTTAGATGTGTTGTGCTCAGGGAGCAGCAGTGTCCTCCAGAGGGGCAGCCCCTCCTGGGCCACAGTAAGCCTAGAGCGCTTGCCCAGGCTCCCCTGATTCCTCCACAGTGCCAGGGGCAAGTGCTGGCCTGAGGAGCCTGTTATAACTATCTCAGTCCCCTGTGCTCCAGGGGTGCACTCATGTCCCCCTGTGCCCTGTGTTCTCCAGAGCTCACACATGGACCCCAGCCCTGGAGGAGGACATGGCTGCCTGGCTGCTGCATTTGGGCCAGAGAAGAGTGCCAGTGAGAGGGTTGAAGGTGCTATGGGCTTGTTGGAGGAGGAGGTGGGCCGCTCTCCTGGATGAAAGCAGGGAGGAGCAGCCTCTGCCGGGCAAGAGTTGAGGTGGGACAAGGTGAAAGTCCCTTGTGGCACAGGTGGAAGGAAGTAGAGCAGCAGGATGAGGCTCTGTGTGTCAGACATAGGCCAGCTTAATGACCAGGCACACAAGGCTGAACAAAGGAGCTCTATCCTGTGGAACCCCAAGGGAATCTGGCCTGGGCAGGTCTGTGCCCCAGGGACTGACACAGAGGTCAGGACAATTAGCTCCTGCCAGGCAAACCCTGCACCGCAGAGCTCCTGCCACATGTCCGTGCTGCACCTGTGCTACTGTAAGCACATCCCTCAGCTCCGCGAGATGATCCTGCCGTCTGGGAGCCAGAGAAAAAGCCACAGGAGGTGACATTCCCAAAGGGACTCTGGGCTTACTGAACAGAGGGTACCGAACAGAGGCAGGCCAAGCGCTGTGCACACTGTCCTCCCCTGCCCCTCCTGGGGAGCCAGGCTGGACCGCAGCTGTGTCCAGTGTGCCGAGTTTGATTCCCTCCCATACCTCACGTCCTCCAGGCGATTTTCTCTGTGCCACCTCTGCACAGCAGCACAAGCCCAGGCAGTGACTTAGTATCCGGTCCTGCTCCACAGCCGTGCCAGGAGGCTGCAGGTCAGCTCACGGTGCCCATCCCGCCTTTCACTCCCGATAGTTCTTTTTCATTCCCCCGTGCCCGCCACGCGTGCGTGTCACCCCCAGCAGTCCCGCGCGAGGCTGGGCTCAGCGGAGCACCATTGGTGCTGCCGCATAGGCACCTCCGGCAAGGGGCAGGCTCGCAGCCGTGGGACGAGCGGCGGACGGGAGCAGCGCTGTCGCTGGTTCCCGGCAGCCCCCCGGGATTAGCGGGGACCTGCGCGCCGGCCGTGCCCACGTGTGCTGCGGCGCCGCGGGAAAACGCGCGCCCGCCCCGCCCCCAGGGGGCGCCTCCCGCCAGTGACACCCGCCCCGCCCCGCCCACCGCGCGCCGCGTGGGGGGCCAACCCGCCTCTCCCCCGCCCGCCACAGAGATGGCGGCGAAGCCCGGGGCCCTGCCCGCGCTCAAGATGGCCGCCCGCCCCACC
>NW_020888309.1:0-2440 GCF_003945725.1 Corapipo altera
TTTTGTGGGGTGGGGGTGTTTTTGGGGGTGTTTAGGGTTTTTTTAAGGCCTTTTGGGGTTGTTTTACCCCCTTCCCTGGTTCCTGGCACCAGAGTGTCCCATAAAGACTCTTCCTCCTCCTCCTCTTCTTCCTCCTCCTCCTCTTCTTCCTCCTCCTCCCCCTGCCCTGGGCTTGGTGTGGGATGGGGGTGTTTTGGGGGGTGTTTTGGTTTTTTTTAAGGGGTTTTGGGGTTGTTTTACCCCCTTCCCTTTTTCCCCATCACTGGAGTGTCCCATAAAGGCTCTTCCTCATCCTCTTCTTCTTCCTCTTCCTCCACCTCCTCTTCCTCATCCTCCGCCCTGGGCTTTCTATGGCTGTGGGATGGGTTTTTTTTGGGGGGGTTTAGGGGATTTAGGGGGGTTAAAGCCCCTTCCCTACTTCCTGGTCACCGTAGTGTCCCATAAAAGGCTCTTCCCCCCTTTCCTCCTCCTCCTCTTCCTCCTCCCCCTGCCCTGGGCTTTGCGTGGGTGTGGGATGGGGAGGGGTCTGGGGGGGTTTAGGGTTTTTTAGGACCTTTTCGGGGGTTAAACCCCCTTCCCTGGTTCCTGGTCACCGCAGTTTCCCATAAAGGCTCCTCCTCTTCCTCCTCCTCCTCCTCCCCCTGCCCTGGGCTCTGTGTGGGTGTGGGATGGGGGTGGTTTTTGGGTGTTTTGGGGTATTTTTAGGGGTTTTAAGGGGTTTTGGGCGTTAAACCCCCTCCCCTCGTTCCCGGTCTCCGCAGTGTCCCTCAGCAGAGCGCGGGGGGCGGAGCAAGGGGCGTGGCTATGCAGAACAGCCGTGATTGACACGGGGCGGCGACCAATGGGAGGGGAGAATCAATGAGTGGGCGGGCCAAGGCGGGGCCATGCAGATCAGCCATGATTGACACGAGGCTTTGACCAATGGGAGGGGAGAATCAATGAGTGGGCGGGCTGGAGGCGGGACTATGCAGATCAGCCATGATTGACACGAGGCTGTGACCAATGGGAACGGAGAATCAATGAGTGGGCGGGGCGAAGGCGGGGTTTCCCCGCCCGGGGCTTCGCGAGGCCGCGGGTTCGAGACCCGGGATGGGAAAAACCGGGATCGGGGGATGATCCAAGGACACCAAATCCGGGGGGATCCCGCCGGGGAAAGGCTCCCGGAGCACCCCCGGATTCGTCCGCGCGGGGCAGGAGCGCCTGGAGGGAGAGAACCCCCCCCAACCCATCAGCTGAGACCGCGCACAACTCGTGACACGAGTGCCGCCCCGGTGCCCCCGGGGGTGCCGACCCTGCTAAAAAAGGGGCGGCCGGAGCCACCGAAACACCGACAGACCCCGCGGGGCTGCAGAGAAACGAGTTTTTTACGTGAACTACAGGAGGAGAAAAAACGGGGGGAAAAGGGGAATCGGCGGAAAAAAACCATCCCGGGGGGACCCGGCCCGGGCTGGGGCAGCCCCCGACACCCCTGAGCCCCCTCCCACCCTAAGAGGGTCCCTAAATCCCCTTCTCACTCCAGGAGGGTCCCCTGAACCCCCTCCCAACCCTTTTCCCACCCCAGGAAGGTCCCCTGAACCCCTTCCCACCCTGAGAGGGTCCCCTGAACCCTCTTCCACTCCAGGAGGGTCCCCTAAACCCCCTCCCCACCCCAGGAGGGTCCCCTGAACCCTTTTCTCACCCCAAGAGGGTCCCTAAACCCCCTTCACACCCCAAGAGGGTCTCCTGAGCCCCTTTTCCCAGCCCAGAAGGGTCCCCTAAACCCCTTTTCCACCTGAGGGTCCCCTAAGCCCCTCCCCATCCTAAGAGGGTCCCCTGAACCCTCTTCCACCCCAGGAGGGTCCCCTGAACCCCTTTCCCACCCCAGGAGGGTCCCCTAAACCCCCTTCCAAACCTCAGGCCACCCCAGGAGGGTCCCTTGAACCCTTTTCCCACCCCAAGAGGGTCCCTAAACCCCCTCCTCACCCCAGGAGGGTCCCCTGAGCCCCTTCCCAGCCCTCAGCCCCCCACAGGAGGCAGTTTTGGGGGGTGTTTTTAGGGGCTGAGGCTCCCTGAGGCAGTTTGGGGAGGTTTTTAGGGGCTCCCAGATGTTGGTTGGGGCAGCTGAGGCTCCTCAGTGTCTTTTTAGGGACTTTTTAGGGGCTAAATCTCCCCAGAACACTTTGGGGTGTGTTTTTAGGGGCTGAGGCTCCTCAATGTCTTTCAGGGTGTTTTTTAGGGGCCGAATCTCCAAGGAGCAGTTTGGGGAGGTTTTTAGGGGCTCCCAGATGTAGTTTGGGGTTTGTTTAGGGGCTGAGTGTCCCTGATGTAATCTGGGCAGGTTCTCAGGGGCTGAGGCTCCTTGATGTCTTCCCAGGAGGTTTTTAGGGTCTGAATCTCCCCAGAGCAGTTTGGGAGGTGTTTTTAGGGTCTGAGTCTCCTCTATGCAGTTTGGGGAGGTTTT
>NW_020888309.1:2450-3011 GCF_003945725.1 Corapipo altera
TTAGGGGCTAAATCTCCCCAGAACAGTTTGGGGGGTGTTTTTAGGGTTTGAGTCTCCTCTATGCAGTTTGGGGAGGTTTTTAGGGCTCCCCGTGTAGTTTGGGAGGTTTTCAGAGGCTGAGGCTCCTCAACATCTCCCAGGGTGTTTTTTAAGGGCTGAATCTCCCCAGAGCACTTTGGGGTGTGTTTTCAGGGGCTGAGGTTCCTCAATGTCTCCCAGGGTGTTTTTTAGGGGCCAAATCTCCCCGGAGCAGTTTGGGGAGGTTTTCAGGGGCTCCCCAGTACAATTTGGGGAGGTTTCCAGGGGCTCCCCGCTGCACTTTGGGGAGGTTCTCAGGGGCTCCCTGGAGCAGTTTGGGGAGGTTTTTAGGGTCTGAGTCTCCCCAGTGCAGTTTGGGGTTTGTTTAGGGGCCGAATCTCCCCAGAGCAGTTTGGGGAGGTTCTCAGGGGCTCCCCGGAGCAGTGTGAGGTTTGTTTAGGGGCCGAATCTCCCCGTTGCACTTTGGGGAGGTTTTCAGGGGCTCCCCAGTACAATTTGGGGAGGTTCTCAGGGGCTCCCCAG
>NW_020888310.1:0-3010 GCF_003945725.1 Corapipo altera
GGAGAAGCCGCCTTGGCTAAAGGACAAACTGCTGCCTGAGCCTTCTCGCCCCATTTCACGGCCACTGCCAATGTCACCCTGCCCTCTGCCGCTGTGAAGCTATTCCCCCTTGTCCTGTCACTCCAGGTCCTCATCCAAAATCCGTCTCCAACTCCCTCAGAACCTCTTTTAGGAACTGGAAGGGGTTGCAAGGTCACCCCAAACCCTTCTCTTCTCCCGCCTGGGTAGCCACAGTTCTCCCTGTGTCCCCAGACGGTGCCCCACTCTGCGACCCCTGTGTCCTCCCAGGCCCAGCACCCCAGGAGGTGGCACAGCAGCAAGCCCTGTGCTGCAGCTACCACAGGACCAGGAGCTCACCTGGAGACATTGCCAGACTCCAGATTGTCCCACATCATGACCACTGCCTTCAAACTTCCCCCACAGCAGCTTGGGCTTCCTCCCCTTCCTGAGTCCATCCCCCCAGGCCTGCTGAGGTGGCACTCTGGGGGCAATCATGCTTCTTTTGGGCAGCGGCATGTGTCAGCAGCTCTGGGAGATGGAGAGTGGCAGGTCTGGGGGGGTTTTGGGCTGAGTGTGGCTGCGGGGCTTGGCTGTCTCCCCGAGGGAATGTCACAGCTGCAGGGCCCAAATCCCCCACTTTCCCCAAACTACAGGCACAGAGCCCTTTAGTTTTCTGCGGGGGGCCTCAAATTTCATTCCTGATATCCCAAACCATCCCCACGGGCCTTGAATTGGAGCTGCAGAGTCCCACGTTTCCTTGGTGGACTCCAAATTGCATCTCCGGTACCCCAACATGCCCCACTGAGTCCTGCATTGCAGCTGTGCGGCCTCAAAGGGTCTCCAGTGACCCCCCCCCCCTAGGCACTGAAGGATGGAATCATGAAGGAACGCTCAACCCTGAGTGGGCTACAGGGGATCCCAGAGCTCCTGGGAAGTGCTGGGGCTCCAGAGCTTGAAACTGGAAATGAGGGAAGAGCTCTGTATTTAACCTGTGGCATGGAAAGCCCTGGCAGGGTGGTTTTTTCTGGGGGGCTTGGGGTGCACTGAAAGCCTCAGGAGGCTTTGTGTGTGATCATGAGGAAGCTTTTCGTGATGGAAAGGGTTGTCAGGCATTGGAAGGGGCTGCCCGGAGAGGTGGTGGAATCCCCATCCCTGGAGGTATCCAAGACAAGACTGGATGTGGCAGTCACTCAGTGCTCTGCTCTAGTTGACAAGGTGGGGATGGGTGCAAGCTTGGACTCGATGATTTTGCAGGTCTTTGCCAACCTAAATGGTTCTGTGATTGTATGATCTGGCCTGAAGAGAGCTGCAGGGCAGGTGGAGGAGTCCTGTGGTGGGACTGTGACCAAGAGGCCTCTCCTGGCTGCAGAAGAGCAAACTGTGGGCTTTTGTGTCCCTCGAGGGCCAAGGGAGGGCTTGTGAGGCTCCAAGGAAGGGTGCGAGGAGGGGGATGGAGGGGTACTGTGGGGACCAGGGGACAAACTGTGGCCTCTGGAGCACATCACAAGGTGCCTTAGGGTGCTGAGGGGGAAATGGTCCAGGCTGTGGCAGCCCCAGCACAAGAGAGGGTTCAGAGAGGACTTGCGGTATGAGGAGAGCTCTAGGCCTAGAGGGGCCCGGAAGGGAAAATGAACAAGTTCTGAGGGGATGGGATGGAAATTCAATGTGGGGGGACTCTTTGCCAAGATAGCCTTGCCCACATCTTTCCTGGACTGCCAGTTGTCCCCATTGGCTGTCCCCAGGCAGCGCGGATGCCCACACCAGCCCCCAGGGCAGAGCAGGGCTCTGAAGGTGCCTGAGTGAGGTCACACTGGGCAACGGCTCCAGGGCACCTCTGGGGCTGTCAGAGAGGGGCTTTTGCAGGGCCCTTTGGGCTTCTGGGGGCTTCTTTGCTCTGATTTTGTAGAAGAGACACAGAACTGAGGCAAGAGCAGCAGGACTACAGCTCCTGGCCCCTCAGATGGACCAATGCGGCCGCTCAGCTGGGCTGTGCCAGGAGACAACAGCTCCCAGCATGCTGAGGATCCCGGCCCTTCCATCTGGATCCCCCTGGGTGCCATCCTTCCCCCTTAAGCCCTAAGCCCCCCCAGGACTCCGCCAGCCTGGCAGGGCCACTCAGCCACCCCTGGGGCAGCTCGGGGTACCGCACAGGGGCCTGGGGTGCGTCAAAGACCTTGGGAGGGCTCCTGAGCAGCCCGGTGCTGGAAGAGCTCTTGAGTGGGGAAAAGCTCTTCCTAGTCAGTGGGAGAAAGAGAAAAGGTGACAAAAGCCATGGTTTCTGTTAAGCTTGAGCAAACATTATGCATTTAATGTGACTGAAGGGCTCAGAGGCCAGATTCTGCAGTGTGGGGACAGGAAAGGGATGTCCTGGGGGCACACAGGGCTGTCTGAACATGGGGCTCCTTGGGATGTCTGGAGGAGACATGAGAGCCAAGTAGGGCCTGGAGACACTCTGAGGGCAGCTGAGTGCCAAGGGCTGAGGCAGGCCTGTGTCCCCAGGGACACCCTGCCTGTTCCTGCCTGCGTGGTGGCTCCCTGGGACCTGTTGCTGGGGGCAGGTGCCATGTCAACAAGCACTGGGACCTGTTGCTAGCGTCCGGTAGCGGGTCACAGAGGGGCCCTTTGTGACACCCACTGCAGCAGGTGTGCTCAGCACGACCGTGGCCCACAGTGGGTCAGTGTCCGTCAGGACGGCGACCGGACAGGAGAGGAGTGCGGCGCTGGCGAGAAGCCCCCGACTGCAGTCCACGTCTTGTCTACGACGCTTGGTGACCCCGTGACAACGCGAGTTTCGCTGAGGCGTTTTGCCAAAGCGTTTTTGCCTGAGGCATTTGGGCCTTGGCCTTTTGGCTGAGGCGCTTTGCCTGAGGCCCTTTGCCTTGGCCTTTAGGCTGAGGTGCTTTGCCTTGGCCTTTTGGCTGAGGCCCTTTGCCTTTGCCTTTTGGCCGAGGCACTTTGCCTTGGCCTTTTGGCCGAGGCACTTTGCCTTTGCCTTTTGGCCGAGGCACTT
>NW_020888311.1:0-490 GCF_003945725.1 Corapipo altera
AGAAGGTATTTGCAAGAGGCACAGACAGACAGGGGGTACCTTAAAGACAATGAACCACTTCTTCCAGTGTTATACTCTGGGTTGTCTGGGTGCTGACTGTGACAGAGAAATCAATCTCTGAGCACAGGAGGAGACACTGAAAGTTAAACTGTGATAGATTAGAGGGGATTGAACCTGAGAGTATCAGACATCAAAACTGTCTTATAGACAGCATCAGTGTCACTTTTCCAGCCTCCCCAGGGTTGCTCTGACATTGCCATCTGCCTCTCCAGGCAGAGATGCCCCTGGGCAGTGCCCTGTGCTGCTGGGAGGGCTCTGCAGGGCAGAGCTGAGCCCCCAGGTCTGGGATGGGCTCTGGCAGCACTGCCAGGGCCCGGCCCTGGGCCCAGGGAAGCAGCTGCTGGCAGGGACAGCTCCAGGCAGCAGAGCCCTGAGCAGTGAGTGGGGGCAAGTGCCCCCAAGGCCTGGGGGAGGGGACGTTCAGGCAGCT
>NW_020888311.1:590-3010 GCF_003945725.1 Corapipo altera
ACCTGCAGGAACTCCCCTGCACTGCTCTGCAGCCAGAGCCTGACCCTGGCAAAGGGCTGGGATGGTTCCTCCCCTGAGCAGCTCTCCCCTGTCCTCCCACCCATTTCTGTTCCTGCAGTGGAAAAGAACCTTCCAGATGTGATGGTAAAGATAGAAAACACAGGTACAATTATTCTAAGGACAGACTAAGCTTCTGCTCTGAAGCCCCAGCTCTTCTGAGTCACGGGTGTAGAGATGGAACTTCTGTATTCAAGGTCTGTTACATCTGACATTCCTTGTGTGTGTGAGAGCTCTACCAAAAAATTCCATGTTCCACTGCAACAGAGCAAAACTGACTCCTTAGCAGTGCATCTGGTGACATTTGACACATAGATTTCTTCTAGAAATGGAGTTGCTTTTTCACAGAGCTCTATCTTAATTGTTCCCAGTCCTTTCCTTTCCTGAACAGGCCCCAAGCTAAGAAACAACAGATGCCCAAGAGCAGCTCCATGGCCCAGTTCCTCCTCCTGGCATTTGGAGACAGGCAGGAGCTGCAGCTCCTGCACTTCTGGCTCTTCCTGGCCATCTCCCTGGCTGCCCTCCTGGCCAACGGCCTCATCCTCAGCACCGTAGCTGTGACCACCACCTGCACACCCCCATGGCCTTCTTCCTGCTCCACCTCTCCCTCACAGACCTGGGCTGCACCTGCACCACTGTCCCCAAAGCCATGCACAATTCCCTCTGGGACACCACAACCATCTCCTACACAGGATGTGCTGCACAGGCCGTTTTCTTTCTGTTCTTCATCTCAGCAGAGTTTTCCCTCCTCACCATCATGTGCTACGACCGCTACGTTGCCATCTGCAAACCCCTGCACTATGGGACCCTCCTGGGCAGCAGAGCTTGTGCCCACATGGCAGCAGCTGCCTGGGACACTGGGTTTCTCACTGCTCTGGCTGCACACAGCCAATACATTTTCCTTGCTCCTGTGCCAGGGCAATGCCCTGGGCCAGTTCTTCTGTGAAATCCCCCACATCCTCAAGCTCTCCTGCTCACACTCCAAACTCAGGGAAATTGGGCTTATTGTGGTTAGTTGTTGTGTAGCATTTGATTGTTTCATTTTCATTGTTTTCTCCTATGTGCAGATCTTCAGGGCTGTGCTGTGGATCCCCTCGGAGCAGGGATGGCTCGAAGCCTTTTCCACGTGCCTCCCTCACCTGGCCGTGCTCTCCTTGTTTATCAGCACTGCAACATTTGCCTACCTGAAGCCCCCCTCCATCTTCTCCCCATCCCTGGACCTGGTGGTGTTGGTTCTGTACTCGGTGGTTCCTCCAGCACTGAACCCCCTCATCTACAGCCTGAGGAACCAGGAGCTCAAGGATGCCTTGAGGAAAATGATGACTACATGTTTTTTGAGAAGCAATAAACTGCCTCTTTTCTTCTGCAGAACACTCATTTTGTAAGTCATTTTGGGCCCAACCTGCCTTCTAGAACTTTTTATAATGGTAGGGGAAGGGGGCTTTCCTGTTTTTTCCCTCTGTTCATGACATTAACACTGAAATTTTATTATTCATCCCATATAGAATTGCTTGTCTACCTCTTTTTTTTTTGACCCATAAAATATACAAATCAGCAATCATCCTCTGTGTGCATTTAAACAAAATAAAAGCTTGTGCAGCAAGGTATTGGTCAAACATCCTCCCTGTGTTAGTTTGTACATGAGGAATCACAATCTCAGAGTGTAAGAAAGGAATAGACTCTGAAAAGTACTAAGTCAAGTACTAAATCCTTCTGTGAAGTGGCAAACAGAGCTCTGCAAGCCCAGGAGACACAGCAGGAACAGGGAAAACTCTTGCCAGTGACTTCTCTTGCCCTCAGTGAATTTCCACAGGTCGATCAAGAGCAACCCCTAAAGCCGTGTCCCCACTCTGGAACAAGGCAGGGCCCCTCTGAGCCCCCTCCATGGCCACACAGGAGCGTCTGTGGGAGGTGGTCAGTGCAGGGAGCACCATCAGCTGGCTCTGCCTCCCAGCTTGAGCAGCACAGCCCCACAGAGTCCCCCATGGCCCCGGGCCCCACAGCCCTCGTGCTCTGCAGAGCAGCCCCCCCACCTCGGGGGCTATGGGGAGCACGGGCAGGGGGTGCAGGAAGGGCTGCTCAGGCCAGCACAGACATGTTCCCCTGGGGAAAGGCTCTGTGGGGAGATGGGATGTGCCAGGAGAAGAGCAGGACACCGTGTGTGAGCAGAGGGGCCATGGAAAGAGGCTGCCCTGGCCCTGGGGAAAAGAGGGGGCAAAGCAAAATGTGGGAAACTCTCTGGTCTGAGCTCAGTTGTGCTGCCCAAGAACACGCTGACTCCAGAGGTGTCCAAGCGGGGCAGAGCCGGCGACTCCGGTCCGTGCGGCGGGGGGGAGGCAGCGGCTCTGCTTGATCCCATGGAG
>NW_020888312.1:0-3009 GCF_003945725.1 Corapipo altera
TGGAGAGGGGAGACCTCGAGGAGAAGAGACCACAGCAGCAACAACCTGACCATGTAACTCAGGAGTGAGAGGCCATACTGCAGCCAGACCTATGTCAGTCTTTCCTGGCAATCCACAGGTGAGGAGAAGTAAGAAATTGATGGCAGAATATATGGGATGTAATTCTTCTACGATTGCACTGCATTCACCACTGGAACACCTCTCCCCTATGATGGTGCTGCTGCTGAGTCATAGGAGCAAGTCATCTGATTAACCTACCAGAGCACCTCCACCACACCAATCATGGTGACAAAGCATATGAAGCCTGACCCCACTGATGCACAAGAAAGGAAGATGAGGCTGGGGATTCAGAATCACCAAAGTTCATGTCTGGCAGAGTAGTTAGCAGGTCACCCAAAAACATGCTTCAGCAAAGGACAGAAACCACCAAGTGTACCGGTAGAGAGTCCCTTACGCCTTGTCTACAGATCCTATCACAGATTTTTGCATTGCAAGTCCACACTAAGAATGTAGATCCCCAGGATGAGAAAGATAGGATGAGAAAGGAGTCAGCTTCAGAAAAAATAATGTCTCATTTCACACAAGCATGAGAAATGAGTATGATCCATTATTCTTACTGGTACCTATCAGATGAGAGTCATTACCAGCTTTGATTATACTGGCTGTGGTCTTGTGGAGGACGTCATCCCTGGGGGCATCTGTGGGATTTGTGATGCCTTCAGAGCCATGTCTTGATTCATTATCTGAAGGCAGAGGTGGCTGAGTTGGATCTTTGCGGTGGGCATCATCAGGAGAGGCAACAGCTGTTACCATGATGTGAGTTGCCCATGCTTCCTGGGTTATATCTTCTGGTACCAGAACATCAGTGGAGGCTGTGACTGTTGTGATGATGGCTAAGTTAACTTCAAAGACATTTTAAAACCCCTACCTTACAAATTTTTCCCTCTTTATTTAATTTAGCAATCTCTAGTCTTTTATTTATTAGCCTATGTAAAATATGTAGTGAGAAGAAAAAAAACAAAACCCACAAGCAAAGAATATCTTCTGTACATGTCATGGTTTTTGGGTTGTCTGTTCCTTCACTAACACCCTAATAATAAAGTTCAATATCAATTTAAAATTACACTACTGAAAGCTATTGTCACTAAGCAAAATCAGAAAATGAAATATGCATTTACAAACAATGCAGCCTGAAGTGTTAGTTTTGAAAATACCTCACAAACACTACTTAGAAGGGCAAAAATAGTAATGTTATTTTCATAATAAAATGAGTATAAGAATTTCTGTTGTTACACAGGAATTATATTAGAATGGCTAAATTTAAAACATTTGAATAAATTGCTAAATCATACTTGCTTTTTCATATTTGCAACTGATCTGTCAAATCACATAAGCTTAATAACCAATGAACTGTGAAGCTTTACCGAATCTCCTTCATATTTAGAAAACAGGAGTAGGGGGGCAGAGAATACAATTATAATTTAATCCACAAACTGTATTTTAATTCACACAATCTTTAGCTTTCATATCTCTTTGGTAAATCCTAAATGTTGTGGATTAAATAATTCTGATGAAAATGGATTTCGAAGAAGAAAAGGGAAAGCATAAATGCTAATTTTTCCGTAGAATTTCTTTTTTACAAAATGTAAGAGACATGCAAAAACTTCCAAAGCCCTATGATGTCATAAAAATAAGTAACATTATTTTGTCTTATATGAAAAAGCAGTATTTTGAACTCGGGTAATTTTAATTGGGTAACATGTAGATCTTCAGAAATTAAGTAGAACCTTGAAGAACTACACGAACAAACTCCAGTAAATTGTTTCAAATTTTACAGTATTAAGAGAATATGTGGAAGTATCAAGACCAGGAAAAGTCAGACATGAAAAGGTGTATTTAAGTTTATGAGTTATTTACACTACTGGCCACTTCCACAAAGCAACTGCTTTCTCAGTATTACCATCTACTGAAAATAAACCTGAGAAAAGTCAGGGGACATAAGACACAGGGCATTCAGGGAAAAAAATATTCTTAAATAGGGAGCAATTCTTGTTGGGATATTCACATGCAACAAAATGATAAAAACATTTGCACTGCAAGTTCACAAGAATGCAGATCTCCAAGATGAGAAAGATAGGGAAAGGGGTCAAGTTTCAGAAGAAATAATGCCTCATTTCACACAAGCATGAGAAATGAGCATGATCCATTATTCTTACTGGTACCTATCAGATGAGAGTCATTACCAGCTTTGATTATACTGGCTGTGGTCTTGTGGAGGACTTCATCCCTTGGGGTATCTGTGGGATTCCTGATGCCTTCAGTGCCCTGTCCTGGTTCATTATCTGAAGGTAGAGGTGGTTGAGTTGGGTCTTTGTGGTGGGCACCATCAGGAGAGTCAACAGCTGTTATGATGGTTTAATAACAGATGACTTAAATATAGATTATTTAATCAGCTGTGAATTCCATCTGTGTGCTGCTGTGGCCTTCCCATTCCCATCTCATTCAAGTCTCCTTAAACCACTGTTACCCTTTTCTCAACACAAAAAGATAAGAGAAGGGAGACCTGTCCCGTACAGGTCTACCACTGCTCTGTCAAGGTTTTGATGAGACATTTTCATTTGCTCATCCACTTTTTTACTTAATAAAAAATATTGCCAAGGACAGTGGACACAGGGACATAGAGACAGCAGTCATGAGGATTCCCTGACCTGTGTCCCAGGCCGACTACAGAGCCACAACTTCCGGGACACTGCCATGTGCTGTTACAGCATATTTTACATTGCAGGTATCAATACCGACAGTAAAGAACCCTTTCTACAGTCACTGTTGAAAGTTACTCAAGACACTGTGAGTGGTGACAAGTTATAATTCATTGTTCTTACTAGTAGTAAGAGGGGTCTGCAAGCGGTTAAGATGGTCTTCAGGGTCTGGAAGAATTGCAGGTATCCAACCGACATGGGAACCATCGGTGCTGTTTGCTTGTTCACTTTCCCTTCCAGGTGGAGTGCC
>NW_020888313.1:0-2162 GCF_003945725.1 Corapipo altera
GATGGATTCAGGAGCCGTTCCTGGCTGTGGGATTGGATTCAGGAGCCGTTCCTGGCTCTGGGATGGATTCAGGAGCCGTTCCTGGCTGTGGGATTGGATTCAGGAGCCATTCCTGGCTCTGGGATGGATTCAGGAGCCGTTCCCAGCTGTGGGGATGGATTCAGGAGCCGTTCCTGGCTGTGGGATTGGATTCAGGAGCCGTTCCTGGCTCTGGGATGGATTCAGGAGCCGTTCCCAGCTGTGGGATTGGATTCAGGAGCCGTTCCTGGCTCTGGGATTGGATTCAGGAGCCATTCCCAGCTGTGGGATTGGATTCAGGAGCCATTCCCGGCTCTGGGATGGATTCAGGAGCCGTTCCCGGCTCTGGGATGGATTCAGGAGCCGTTCCTGACTGTAGGATTGGATTCAGGAGCCGTTCCTGACTGTGGGATTGGATTCAGGAGCCGTTCCCAACTGTGGGATTGGATTCAGGAGCCATTCCCAGCTGTGGGATTGGATTCAGGAGCCGTTCCTGACTGTAGGAGCGGATTCCGGAGCCGTTCCCGGCCCCCACAGCCGCCCCGTTTCCCCGCAGGCCAAGAAGTACGCCATGGAGCAGAGCATCAAGAGCGTGCTGGTGAAGCAAACCATCGCCCACCAGCAGCAGCAGCTCACCAACCTGCAGGTGAGGGGCCCCCCGGGCCGCGCCCTCGCGCTCCCCCCGACACCGTGGAGTCCTCAGGGCCCTCGGAACCAGAGCACAGCCCCGAGCCTGCAGCTCGCCAGGGAACCCCCACCCCCCCCGACCTGCTCCGACTGCCCCCAGAGCCGGGAGGAAATCCTTGGTCCCTCCGTGGATTCCTCCCCCGCCCAGGGTCCTTCCCGAGGCAGGAGGGGCCCGAGGCTTTGCCCTGCCCCGGGTTTCACTCCCCGCTTTATTGGGGTGGTGAAGCCGAGGGGGGATCCTGGGAACAGTGTCCTGTCACCGTGTCTCCTGTGCTCGAGGGAGGGTCCCTGTGCCCCCTCTCCGTGTCCCGGGCCTGCCCCCTTTCCCTCCCCTGCACTCAGGTGCTCTCAGTCCCATCGGAGAAGCTCCGTTGGCCGTTCCCGCTCCCGCTGGAACGCCCGTGCCAGGAGAAACCCCTCCCCCGGGGTTTAACCTCCCCCCTCCTTCAGAGGCTTCTGGAACACGCCTGGCCGCCTCCACTCCGGGTCAGGAAAGCCCCGGCTTGGCAGCTCTGTGCGAGGAATCCCCGTGGATGTGCTCCGAGGGCCGCTCGGGGCCGTGCCTGGTTCTGAGGGGTCTGCTCTAGTTTGAGAGGGGCTCCTTTTTTTAAAGGCTTGTGGGGGGGGCGACCCGACGCCAGCGGTTGCAGAGGTCTCTATATTGCCTTGAGTCCCCCCTGGGATCCCACCCTGCTTCCCCCAGGCAGTGGCAGCAGCAGAGCCCACCCCGGGCCGAGGAAGGAGAGGCCTCCCCGCAGGTGCCCCCTGCGCCGCCGCCCTGCTCGAGTTTGTGCGACAGCCGTAGTGATGCTCAGCTCCAACAGACTGAACTCTGTCTTTACTGTCTTTCAGATGGCAGCAGTGACAATGGGCTTTGGAGATCCTCTCTCACCTTTACAATCGGTCAATAGACATATTCACTTCTTCTGGGGGCATTGTCTTAGTCAGGGCCTAGCCTGGGGACGTGTTCCTAGTGGTGCCACTGCTCTTGTCCGCGCCCAGCACGGCCCTCCCACCTCCCCACCCACCCGTGTGCCGGACACGCCCCGGAGCAGAGCGAGGTGCCCCTGGCCCCGAGAAGACCCCCAGGCTGTGCAGTCTGCGGGGACACTGGCACTCGGGGGCACAGACGAGCTTTAGATTTCCACCAGTTCTGAACACACAACCCCTGCCATGGTGGGAGCTGCATTTCTAGGGACGCCGCAGTTCTTGGGGTCCCGACCTCAAACTAACGGCCAAGGTAACGCACGGAGGGGGCGACTTTGTTGTGGAGCGGCCTCCGGGGCCGGGGAGGGCAGAGCGGGGCCTGGCCCAGGTGCCACACCCTCCATCCTGGGGCACCTTCCCAGCGCAGCAGAAGCAGGAGGGAGGTGGCAGAACCCCAGGAATGCCCAGCCCCCCCCCCCCCCCCGCCATCCTCCGGGGCCCGTGCTAACCAGAGGCCACGAGGAGCTGAA
>NW_020888313.1:2172-3009 GCF_003945725.1 Corapipo altera
GAGTCCAGACCTCCCTGGGCAGCCCCTGCCAGTGTTTAACAACCCTTTCCATGCAGAAATTCCTCCTGATGTTCCCTGGCACAGCCTGAGGCCGTTCCCTCTCCTCCTGTCCCTTGTTCCCTGGGAG
This sequence comes from Corapipo altera, assembly GCF_003945725.1. Classification (NCBI taxonomy): domain Eukaryota; kingdom Metazoa; phylum Chordata; class Aves; order Passeriformes; family Pipridae; genus Corapipo; species Corapipo altera. Next base: position 2,300 of record NW_020888313.1, read on the forward strand.
CAGAGCCTGACCCCCCTTCCCGGCTCCCCCCTCCTGTCAGGGGGTTACAGAGCCAGGAGGTCCCCCCTGAGCCTCCTTTTCTCCAGGCTGAGCCCCCCCAGCTCCCTCCCACGTCCATCCCATCCCTGTCCTCAGGTGGGCAGGCCCAGCAACATCGGGCAGGCCCAGCCCATCATCGACCAGCTGGCAGAGGAGGCCCGAGCCTTCAACCGCATCTACGTGGCCTCGGTGCACCAGGACCTGTCCGACGACGACATCAAGAGCGTCTTCGAGGCCTTTGGCAAGATCAAATCCTGCACCCTGGCCAGGGACCCCACCACGGGGAAGCACAAAGGCTATGGGTTCATCGGTAATGACCCCGGCTGGGCGTGGGGTGGGGAGAGGGGGGGGTGTCCTCGGCTCTCGGGGGGGTTTTGGGGTTGGGTTTCCCGCTCCGGGGGAGGAATTGCATCAGGGAGTGGATTTGGGGCAGGTCTGGGCCTGGGCTTAGATGTGTAATTTATAGCAGGGCACAGGCTGGAGCCCCTCTGCTCCAGAGCCAGGCTGGGAGAGCTGGGGGGGTTCCCCTGGAGAAGGATCCAGGGAGAGCTGAGAGCCCCTGGCAGGGCCTGAGGGGCTCCAGGAGAGCTGGAGAGGGACTGGGGACAAGGGATGGAGGGACAACACACAGGGAATGGCTTCCCAGGGTTAGGTGGGATATTGGGAAGGAA
>NW_020888314.1:0-383 GCF_003945725.1 Corapipo altera
GGGGTGGTGCAGGATAAGGGGGTGCAGGAGGGTCCTGGAAGTGGGGAGGGGGTGCAAGGGGGTCCCTGTGTGTGGGAATGGATGTTCAGGGAGGTCCTGGTGCCCAGGAATGGGGGTTCAGGGGGTTCCAGTGCCAGATAAGGAGGTTCAGGGAGGTTCTGATGCCCAGGAATGGGGGTTCAGGGGGTTTCCCATTCCCAGGAATGGGAGTTCAGGGGGGTCTTGGTGCCAGGTAAGGGGGTTCAGGGGGGTCTTGGTGTCAGGTAAGGGAGTTCAGAGTGGTTTCCATTCCCAGAAATGGATGTTCAGGAGGGTCCTGGTGCCAGATAAGGGGGCGCAGGGGGTTCCCAGAGTCAGATAAGGGGATGCAGGGGGTTCCCAGA
>NW_020888314.1:483-1877 GCF_003945725.1 Corapipo altera
GCCAGATTAGGGGGTGCAGGGGGTTCCCAGTGTCAGATAAGGGGATGCAGGGGGTTCCCAGAGTCAGATAAGGGGGTGCAGGGGTGTTCCAATGCCCAGGAATGAGGGTTCAGAGGGGTCCCAGTGCCAGATAAGGGAGTTCAGGAGGGGTCCCAGTGCCAGATAAGGGAGTTCAGGAGGGGTCCCAGTGCCAGATAAGGGGGTGCAGGAGGGTTCCAGTGCCCAGGTTGGTGTGTTCAGGACACTCCTGGGGATGGATACTCGGGCTGGCCCCGCAGGATGGGCCCCCCTGGGATGCCCCCCATGCCCCCATACTCGGCCTGGCTGCGGAGCTGCTCCGCCTGCAGCTTCTGGGGCAGCTCCCGGGTCATGAAGTCACTCAGGGACTGGAAGTGGCGGCTGAAGAAGTCGGTGGCTTCGGGGGCAGCTTCGGGGGTGTCACCCTCGGGGGCCTCCCGTCGGACCAGGGCGGCCCCGAGGTGGACACAGAGCAGGAGCAGGAGGGCGACCAGGGGGGCTCTCATGGCTGGGGGACAGGGGGGGGACACGGGGCTGGGACATGGTGGGGGAGGGACCCCCAGACTCCCAACCCCCAGTCCTGACTCACCCGTGGTGTTGGTGGGACCCCCACCCCAGCCCGGTGCCACGGGAGCTTCCAACCCCCCCATCCCACCCCATTCCTGAGCCACAGGGTCTTCCAACCCCATCCTGCCCCATCCCAGCCCCACAGGACCTTTCAAACCCATCCCACCCCATCCAAGCCGCACAGGACCTTTCAACCCCATCCTGTCCCATCCCAGCCCCATAGGGCCTTCCAACCCCACCCCAGCCCCACAGGAGCTTCCAACCCCCTATCCCACCCCATTCCTGACCCACAGCACCTTCCAACCCTATCCCACCCCATCCCAGCCCCACAGGGCCTTCCAACCCCACCCTGGCCCCACAGGAGCTTCCAATCCCCCATCCCACCCCATTCCTGAGTCGCAGGACCTTCCAACCCCATCCCAGCCCCACAGGGCCTTCCAACTCCCCCATCCCAGCCCCACAGCCCCATCCCATCCCTGACCCACAGCATGGATGTCTCCTCCCTGCCCCATCCCTGTCCCACGTCCCCACATCCCACCCCATTCTGCCCCACACCCTCTTCTCCAGCCCCACCCGTGTCCCATTCCTGCCCCACACCCCCCTCCAGCCCCATTCCCCCCCCCTTTCCTGCTCGAAACTCCCCTCCAGTCCCATCTCACCCCTCTCCCACCCCATCCCACCCCATTCCAGACCCTACACCCCCCTGCTACCCCCTCTCACCCCCATCTCACCCCATTCCTGACCCCACACCCCCAATACCACCCCACTCCTGACCCCACACTCCCCTCCCGTCCCCCCCCCCAGTCCCC
>NW_020888314.1:1977-3008 GCF_003945725.1 Corapipo altera
GGGGGGGACGCGATGGCCCCGCGGGGTTGGGCTGGGGGGCGAAGGTCGTCGCCCACCGTGTCACTGACCCTCGACTTCCCCCCCGTGGGGGGACAGCGGGGACACCCCGGGCTGGGGACAAAGGGCGGGTGGTGGTGGCAGCGGGGACAAGAGGGCGGAGTCCCCCCTGGGCACCGAGGGGCCCTGCCAGGACAGGGATGGGGACAAGGGACAGGGACATGGGGAAGGTCCTGCGTGGGGTTGGGGACAGAGGGGACACGGGGAGGGGACGTAGGGGGACACGTGGGACACGGCCAGGAGGGGATGGGGAGGTGGGGAGGGGACAGAGGGACACGAGGGGACCAGGGATGTGGGGAGGGGACATGGTGGGGGGACATGGGACAGGAGTGGGTTTTGGGACAAGAGTGGATTTTGGGACAGGAGTGGGTTTTGGAACAGGGGGGACATGTGACAGCAATGGGTTTTGGGACAGGAGTGGATTTTGGGACCGGAGTGGGTTTTGGGACAGGGGGGACATGTGACAGCAGTGGGTTTTGGGACAGGAGTGAATTTTGGAATGGGGGGGTCCAGATATGCGGGGAGGAGAGGGGGGGGACATAGGCCATCCAGGGATGCGGGGAGGGGACACGGGAGGACATGGCGGGTGCAGTACACGCGGTGGGAGCGCGGGGAGAGGGGACAGGCAAGAATTGGGGACACGCGTGACACGCGTGTGGGGGGGCGGAACGCGGCAGCCCCGGAACGTCTCCGCGCGTGGCCGCGGGTTCCCTGAGGGGTCACATTCTACGGCAGCCCCGCCCCCCCGCTCGGCCAATGGGGCGGCGCGCTCTGCCCTCAGCCAAGATGGCGGCGGTGCCCCCGTGAAGCCGCTCCGGGTGGCACCGCCCGCGGCCGCGATGGCGGCGGGCGGGGGGGGCCCGTAGGGGCCATGGGGAACGCGGCGGGTCGGGCCCCGCGGCGGGGGGAGCCCCGCGGGAACCCCGGCAGCTTCGACGAGCTCCACCGCCTCTGCAAAGGTGCGCCCGGGGCAC
>NW_020888315.1:0-1195 GCF_003945725.1 Corapipo altera
CCCCCCCCCCCCAAAATGAGGAATCTCCCAAAATGAGGGACCCCCCAAAATGAGGGATCCCCAAATCAGGGACCCCAAAATGACGGGCCCCAAAATGAGAGACCCCCCAAAATCAAGGATCCCAAAATCAGGGACCCCTAAAATTAGAGGCTCCAAAATTAGGGACTTCCAAAAATGAGGGACCCCCAAAATGAGGGATCCCCCAAAATCAGGGACCCCAAAATGAGAGACCCCAAAATGAGGGATTCCCAAAATGAGGGATTCCCAAAATGAGTGACCCCCAAAATTAGAGGCTCCAAAATTAGGGGCACCCAAAATCAGAACTCTCCCAAAATGATGAATCCCCTAAAATGAGAGACTCCCAAAATGAGGGATCCCCAAAATGAGAGACCCCCCAAAATGAGGGGCCCCAAAATGAGGAATCCCCCAAAATGAGGAATTCCAAGATCAGGGACCCCAAAATCAGGGACCCCCTAAAATGAGGGACCCCAAAATCAGGGACCCTCAAAATCAGTGACTCCCCAAAATCAGGGATCCTAAAATCAGGGATTCCCAAAATGATGAATCCCCTAAAATGAGGGACCCCCAAAATGAGGGACTCTTCAAAATGAGAGACCCCAAAATGAGGGATCCCCAAAATTAAGGAATCCCAAGACCAGGGATCCCCAAAATGAGGGATCTCCCAAAATGAGGGATTCTCCAAAATCAGGGATCCCCCAAAATCCAGAATCCCAAAATCAGGGACCCCCAAAATCAGAGCCTCCAAAATGAGAGACCCCCAAAATCAGGGACCCCAAAACCAGGGACCCCCCAAAATGAGGGACCCCCAAATGAGGAATCCCCCCAAATCAGGGACCCCAAAATCAGGGACACCCCAAAATCAGAGACCCCAAAAATCAGGGACCCCAAAATCAGGGACCCCCCAAAAAATCAGGGACCTCAAAATCAGACCCCAAATTGGAGACCCCCCAAAATCAGAGACCCTCAAAATTGGAGACCCCAAAATCAGGGACTCCCCAAAATGAGGGATCCTCTAAAATGAGGGATCCCCCAAAATGAGGAATCTCCCAAAATTAAGGAATCCAAAGACCAGGGACCCCAAAATGAGGGACCCCCAAAATCAGGGACCCTCAAAATCAGTGACTCCCCAAAATCAGGGATCCTAAAATCAGGGACCCCTAAAATGAGGGATCCC
>NW_020888315.1:1205-1929 GCF_003945725.1 Corapipo altera
CCTCACTAGGCCTTACCAGGCCTCACCAGACCTCACCAGGCCTCACTATGCCTCACCAGGCCTCACTACGCCTCACCAGGCCTCACCACGCCTCGCTAGGCCTCAGTAGGCCTCACTAGGCCTCACTAGGCCTCACCAGGCCTTACCAGGTCTCACTAGGCCTCACTAGACCTCACCAGACCTTACCAGGCCTCACCAGGCCTCACTAGGCCTCACTAGGCCTCACCAGGCCTCACCACGCCTTACCAGGCCTCACTACGCCTCACTAGGCCTTACCAGGTCTCACTAGGCCTCACTAGACCTCACCAGACCTTACCAGGCCTTACCAGGCCTCACTCCCCAACCCGACAGACTCAACAGCAGGGAACCCGCACTTCCAAAGCCGCCAGAAGGAAAGAGAGGCAAAGGCCTCTCCTCCTTCTTCTTATACTCCATCTTCCATAAAAATCGTCGGGAATCCCGGGTAAATCCGGGCACTTCCTTGGTTACAAACTTCAGGATTTGGGGCCAGGACCCCCGGGGTTCGCCAACCACCTTTCCCGGTTTTTTTTTCCCTCCCCTCAGGTTCTCCGGGAGCGTTGGGGAGTTCGGTGCTTCCTGGGCCTGACGGCCACGGCCACGGCGGCCACGGCTCGGGACGTGGGGAGACATCTGGGAATTCCGAGGGCCGGAGGGAGCCCGGAGCGCTCGGCGGCCGTGCCGGAAAACCTGCGGCTCTCCGTGT
>NW_020888315.1:1939-3008 GCF_003945725.1 Corapipo altera
ATTGACTCTCAAAATGTGGGAATTGACTCTGAAAATGTGGGAATTGATTCTCAAAATGTGGGAATTGGCTCTGAAAATGTGGGAATTGACAGAAAATGTGGGATTTGACTTTGAAAATGTGGGAATTGGCTCTGAAAATGTGGGAATTGACTTAAAATGTGGGAATTGACTCTGAAAATGTGGGATTTGACCCTGAAAATGTGGGATTTGACCCTGAAATTGAGGGAATTGATCCTGAAAATGAGGGAATTCACTCTCCAAATGTGGGATTTGACCCTGAAAATGCGGGAATTCCCTCTCCAAACGTGGGATTTGCCCCCGGAACCGTGGGAATTGTCTTTCCCTCAGGCGCTGCTCTCCCTGCTCCGGGGGGAACGTTTCGGATCCCTGGATTCCATCCTGGTTTACTGCACGCGCCGGGAGGACACGGAGCGCGTGGCCGCCCTCATCCGGACCCACATCCCGGGAATTCCCGTCCCGGAACGCGCCGGAGCCCGCGGGGGGAGCAGAGGGAAAGGTGGGAACGGACCTGGAAAATGTGGGAATTGAGTCACAAAATGTGGGGATTGACCCTGAAAATGTGGGAATTGGCTCTCAAAATGTGGGAATTGACTCTGAAAATGCAGGAATTGAGTTGCAAAATGTGGGAATTGAATCCCAAAAATGTGGGAATTGATCCTGAAAATGTGCGGATTGACCCCAAAAATGTGGGAATTGACTCTCAAAATGTGGGAATTGATTCTCAAAATGAGGGATTTGATTCCCAAAATCTGGGAATTGTATCTCAAAAGGAGGAATTTAACTCCCAAAATGTGGGATTTGACTCTCACAATCTGGGAATTGACTCTCAAAAATGTGGGAATTGACTCAAAATTTGACCCTGAAAATGTGGGAATTGGCTCTTAAAAATGTGGGAATTGACTCTCAAAATGTGGGAATTGACTCTCAAAATGTGGGAATTGACTCTCAAAATGTGGGAATTGACTCTTAAAAAGAGGGAATTGACTCTTAAAAAGAGGGATTTGACCCTGAAAATGTGGGAATTGGCTCTGAAAATGTGGGAATGGAG
>NW_020888316.1:0-292 GCF_003945725.1 Corapipo altera
TTTTTTTTTTTTTTTTCGTTTTCAAAACGTTTCTCAGAAATCATCCTCCTCTCCTCCTCCCTGGTCTCTAAAAATGCTGGTTTCTCGAAGGTGGTTGCGGGCAGGTTCCGACAACAAAAAGATCCAAAAAAAAAGAGAAAACCCAAAAAAAAAAAAAAAAAAAAAAAGCGTTATCGGCTTCCCGGCGTGTCCCGGCCGAAGGAATGTGGCAAACCGGGATGGAGACCCCCGGGCCGGGCGCCGCGGGGGGGGGCGCAGCCCCACCAGCCCCCCCGGAGCCCCGCTTGCATAG
>NW_020888316.1:392-717 GCF_003945725.1 Corapipo altera
CGTTTCAAGTTTTTTAAAACAGGTAAAAAACGTCCTGACACACGCGCTGCGAGGAGCTCCCGGGGCGGGGAGCGGGGCCGGGGCCCCCCCAAAGCAAAGTGCATCTCGGAGCGTCCGCCGGGCCTGGCCTCTTGCATAGATAGAAATTGGGGTTCGTTCCTCCCTGCGCCTCTTTATTGCTTCGGAAAGTTTCACTCCGCGCCGCAGCGCGGGCTCCTCTCGCTCCCACGGGCCGGGGCAGCGGGTGTCCAATGCCGGGGGGGTGCGGGGGGGTCGGGGTCAGGGCTGGGGAGGGGAGAAACGGCCCAAACTGGGGGGGGGGGGG
>NW_020888316.1:817-3006 GCF_003945725.1 Corapipo altera
CGAGGGCAAGGGGAAGGGAAGCGGCTCGACCCAGAGGGTGGCGGTGGGCACGGGGGGGGCTCCGGGGGGGGGGGGGGGGGGGGGTCGGCCCGTGCGGGACATCTCCCCCGGGAAAAAAAATTAATAATATTAATAATAATAATAATAGTAATAATAATGTAATTGTAATAATGGCTGTAGTCGTTATAATTGTTGTGGCAGTTATTATAATAATCGCGGTGATAATAGCGGTAATAAAATAACCAAATAAATTACATTAAATAACAAAGAACAATAAATAACAAAATTTAAAAATAACGAAATAAATACTAATAAAAAATTTAAGGGAAAGGGGAAATCCTCCCAAAAAAGCACTTTGTCCCCACGGGGCGCGGGGACCCGCCGCCGGGGCCGGGTCCCCATATTGCACCAAAGCCCACGGCGGAGCCCCGGGGGCCGGTCCGCGGGGCCGCCGCGGGTGGGGGGGTGTGTGGAGGGGGGGTCTCCCCCTCCCTCCCCGCCACCTCGGGGATGGGGAGGGGTGTCGGGGAGGGGGTCAGTTGTGGAAGAAGGCGTTGAGCTCCTCGTACATGGGGCCCCGCTCGTGCGGGAGGTGCATGTCGTAGGGGAAGATGTTCTCGGAGTGGACCCCCCCGCGCATCCCCGCCGACCCGAAGACCAGGTTATGGGCGGCGGGGCGGGAGCCGGGCAGCGCCGAGTAGTGCATAGAGTAGTGGTAGCTTTTCTCGTGGTCGGGGGATGAAGAGTCCTGCTTGAGGGAGAAGTTGCCGTTGATGCAGAGCGGGGGGCTGAGCCCCCCGTCGTACTCCGAGCTGTTGTAGTCGGGGGAGGTGTTGCCGTAGAGGCTCTCGTAGGCGGAGGCGCAGTAGCCGTGTGTCCTCAGCCCGTGCGGCCCGGGGCCGGCGGCGGGCGGGCAGGGCGCCGCGGCCAGCCGCGAGCAGGGGTAGGGGTAGGGGTGCACGGCGAAGGAGGCGGCGTTGGGGCCGTGGAACCGACCCCCCTCCTGCCCCTGCTCCGTCAGGAAGTTGCGGGAGTTGAGCTGGAGGCAGCCGGCCACCAGGTTGGTGGTGGGCTGGGACAACCCCTTGCACAGAGTCTGCACGTAGGAGACCAGGTCGGGCCGCTTGCCCGAGCGCAGGATCTCGGAGAGAGCCCAGATGTAGTTCTTGGCCAAGCGGAGGGTCTCGATTTTGGAGAGTTTTTGGGTTTTGGAGTAGCAGGGAACCACCTTGCGCAGGTTGTCCAGGGCCGCGTTCAGGTCGTGCATCCGGTTCCTCTCCCGGGCGTTCGCCTTCTGCCGCCGCAGCTTCGACCGCTCCAGCCGCGCCTTCGTCATCTTCCTCTTCTTGGGGCCGCGCTTCTTGGGCCGCTCGCCCTCCGCCTCCTCCAGGCCTTCCTCCTCCTCCTCCTCCTCTTCCTCGTCCCCTCCTAGCTCCCCTTCCTCCTTGCTCTCCCCCAGCGAGCCCTCGGGCGGCTCCTCGGGGAGGGCGCAGCCCTTCCCCGCCCGCTCCTCCTTCTCGCTCCGGGCATCCTCCTCGCACTCCTCGGCCCAACCGGGGAATTTCGGGACTTCGGGGACCAGGCTGGGCTCGCTGAAAAGTCGCGTCAACATGGTGGCTGCAGCGGGGGGTAAAGAGCCAGGCGTTACCGGCGGCCCCGCCGCCCGCCCACCCCCCCCCGCCCCGCTCCCACCCGCCGGCACCGGCGAAAACGAATTGGGCGCGGGGCCGCCCGCCGCCGCCCCCCGCCCCGGCCGAACGACCCCGGGGGCACCGGGGCTCTCTCGGGGCGCGGCGATGCCCCCGCTCCCGACCTCCCCCCAACCCCACCGCCGGGGTCCCCGCGGCCGCCGCCCGCGCCCCCGCTCCCGCTCCTCCGCACCCACCCCCCCGCGCCCCCCGCCCCCGGCCCGCCCGGTGACCCCCTCCCCGGTGCCCCGAGGGCTGGGCCCGGTGTCGCCGGTCCTTCTTTGACGCCTCCAACTTTTCTCCGCCGCGGGCGCGGATCGACCCCGGCCGCGGCTCCGCCACCGCCGTCCCGTGGCCGGGGGGTCGAGGCGCAGCCGCCGCCCCCCCTCCTCGTACTCCCCCGTACCCCTCGTACCCCCTCCGGCCCGGTCAGCCCCGCCCGGTGCCCCCCCATCCCCGCCCCGGGGCTCCCCGCGGCCGCCGGAGCGGGGCCCGTAAAAT